>NC_088331.1:12585000-12877500 GCF_036884655.1 Musa acuminata AAA Group
GGGCTGACCCGTGGAATGGTGGGCGCGAGGGCCACCATCGACTCAATGCAAAAATGAGGAGTGGAGCAACTTGGGTGTAACTTGGCGAAGTACCCAAGCCGCATGAAGAGTGCCAGCATATAAGTTGGAACATTGAGCAGAGGCACAGTGCTTTCCTTAGACAGAGGTCAAGGACATGAACTCTAGCAGAAGCAAGAGTAGAATCATGTTGTTCCATGGGTCCTTCATTCTGACAGAGCAGACTCATCATGCATGGTGCCAAAGACGAAGGGAGCTTCTGGGCACATGCACCTTATCTCGGAGGAGCATTTGATGGAGGAACTAAGGCGACTCAATTTACGGAGGCGAAGTTGGGTTCGGAAGGCCTTAGCACAGGGCAAGAGGACGCAGAGGCAGGTACTCTTGAGGAATATGCCATAGTGTTGCCATTCAAGTTGCCATGAAGGAAGCGGTGCGTAGCGGAGATTGTGTTGGTAGGGGCAGAGGCCTAGGATCCAGACAATGGTGCACAAATTACAGTAAAGTCGGTGGACTTCGGGAGCTACTAGGCGACGGACTGTCCTAGAGCGGTGCTTCATCTAGTTGTGACCCAAGAGTGGGTGGATGAAGGTCGATTGCCAAAGGAGCGAACAAAATCGAAGGTGGAAGAGACCCTACGATGTATTGGCAGAGGCCACACTTGGAGGGTTCACAATTCGAGTTTATTCCACAAGGATCAGAATGCAATGGAGATGTCACCAGGAGACGACATGGTGCAGCGGATCGTTGTGGAACAGTTAGTGGCAATGCGATACACACGACAGTGAGTCCCGGGAGGGACTATATCATATGGAAGTATGATCGGGAGTTACTGGAAGCTCCACTTCTGTGAACAACACGACGGCAAGAAGGGCTATAGATTCAAGGAGTGAAGGCCATGGTACCGTAGAGGCGGGTCTTCTGTGCGTGCATCGAATTTTACATCGGATGAAAACCTTGGTCATCAGCATATGGGGGCTGTGTTCCACCAAGGGAAAAGTTCGAATGCAAGTACCAGTGAGTTCCATGGGAGGGATTTGATCATGCAGAGGTATGATCGAAACAGCTGGAGAGTTGGACTACTCCAAAGCTCATATTCGCTTAAGGGAGCCCGGCGAGTGAGAGGACAAGGCCGAGTAAGCGAATGTTGCTACCATGGAAGCTAAGGAGAACAGAATCGGTGCAAACCCTACAACGTGATGGCAGAGGCCATGCATGGGAGTTGCAGTCTGTCTTTCCATCAACCAAACAGACTACTTGGAGAACATAGAGGTGTTTAAGTAGGGGGTCGAAAGGAGCGAGGAAGCTATGACGTGTCCAGAGGGACTTAGCTTCCCAAAATCAAGCATCAGTTAGAATGGGGGTTGACTCAGAGGAGTGCCACGGAGACATATCTACTGATCATGAAGAAAAGGGATGCAGATGCGAGGAGACGGATAGTAGGGCCATGGGCATGGCAGCGCCATGGCACCGTAGAGGCGGAACTTCCGTGAAAGTCATTGATCCCTTGCTCTCATGGAGGGAGAGTGCTTAGTCGTGAAAGGGGCCGAGGAGGTGGAGAATGCAGAGGCAATCTCCAAGTATCGAGATAAGGCTGAAGGGCAGAGGCCGAAGAACTTCGTAAGACCGGTGTCAATGTGCTTCTCATCAAGATAGTAAAAAATGTAGGACTTCGGGTCATGCAAGAGTGCATAACCAAGGAACGAAGCAAGTAGTACATGGTGCTGTACCTTTGCTACTCAGTGGAGTAGGCGACAGGGTTGATGGAGAAGACGGTACAATCCCAGAGGTGACCAAACCTATGAGAGAATTACTCCAAGTTGGGGTGAAAACCTCCTGCATTCCAGAAGTTCAATGGCATTGAGAAGGTGAATCACAGTAACTAACTCAACACAAGGAGTGCAAACACTTCAAGTGCTTCAAAAGTGTGAGTAAAGAGCAGGCGAAGGCCAGTAACCAGCTCGATGCATGGAGTACAACCTCGGGGAGGCGGGCGAAGTCAAGTAACCTTTGCCTTCTCAACTCTTAAGAGAATGGGTGAAACCGAGTACCCCAATTCTCTTATCTATCCAGTAGAGGAGCTCTGCACAAGTTCAAAAGACCCTTCGAAGATAATGGAAGACAATATTTATCAAATCCTCACAAACGGTGATCAATGCTACTGAGAGTAGATTGTCCGCTTCATTTCCCAATGAAATGCCAATCGAAAGCGGAAGTGATGCGAACCTACTTGGATGTGACAACTAAGTGAAAGAAGAGTCAATGAGCAAATTTTGTAGAGGAAGGACCCAAAACCTTAGAAGTTTACGAGACGATGCTCGTTAAAGCTCCAATAAGCATCTACGCAATTCAAGCAGCATGAGAAATTTGAGAGACTAGCGTAGTAAGGATGATCTTTTCCTTCATCTGGGGGATCCGCAGGAATCAACAATGATCAACACAACTCAGCCAACCCCACACCAGAGTCAGAGTCATTGGTGAGTTGAAGCAACATGGCGGATCAAAGGTTCGACTACTCAAAAACAGCAGCGGAGAGCAGTTGGGAGCCAAGAGGCGCATTGTAGCTGGAGCAGAGTATTGAAGACTCAGCAAAAGCGAGGAGTTGTAGTGGTGACAAAGGCTTCAACGAGGACGTCGAAGGAATAAGTGGGGGAGAATGTCACGGACAAACTTCTAAACAAGATGTTTGATGTAATACTTATGTATGTCCATGTCTTTTGGCATGTTCATGCCTTGTACAACATGTAGAGAGGTGGCCGAAGGCTTAATAGTCTCATTTTAGTTGGGTTGGTGGCCTCTTTAGGCTTATAAATAAAGGTTGTGTCATGTGGACACGTGCGAGAGATTTTTGGTCTGTAATGGACCATTTTTCCCTTTGTTGTGCCACTGTTCAGAGCTTGTAAAGTCTGTTTGTAATTTGCATTGTCTATGAAGTGTTTTCGGAGATGTTTGCTTGTGGATCCCGATTGAGGCGTTCTCTCTAGCCCGTTCTCTCTTTTGTTGGTCCTAAGGGACAATGGGAGGCTTCAGGGAGGTTGACCTTTGCGGACGGACACGCAAGGGTGCCGCACGATTTAGGCAAAACCAGCTAAGTCCGTGATAGCCAAGCAGAGCTCAAAGGCTGAGCCTCTGGGCGGTGCCACCTCCTGTCAGGGGCAGTTGCACCTCTTGCCAAAGCTCGAAGACTGAGCTTAGGCGGTGCCACCGCCTGACTAAGGCGGTTGCACCGCTCAGCCAAAGCTCGGAGACCGAGCCCAGGCGGTGCCACCTCTTGTTAGGGTCGGTTGCACCGCCCAATCTCACTTGGAGACTGAGCCCAGGCGGTGCCACTACCTGGTAGAAATCAGGGTCCGAATGGGTTGATCCATTCGGCCCAATTTGGGTTTTTTTAGGGGCCCAATTGCCCCAAGATTAAGTTAATGGGATCACCTCCCATTTCCAACTTAATCATTGTACTAACTACGATATTTCCTAAGACATTTACTGCAACTTGCTCCAGTGCGTCAATCGCTTCTTCCGGCGAACTTCCGTCGATCATCCGATGAACCCTTGGTGATGTTCCTACGGACTTCCGGCAAACTCCTGGACTTACGACGATCCACTTGGTGAGTTTTGACGAGTTTCTTTGGCAAGCTCATGGACTTCTCGGATTTGTTCCCGTAGAACCTCCGACGACTGTCCGAACTTCCGTCGAACTCTCAAACTCTCAACGTGATCATTGTCTTGACTCCGGCACAACTCCTGCTGCATATCTTACTTTGATCGTAGTTAATCCTGCATACTTAAAACAAGACTTCGATTGAGACAATTAATCCTAAGCAATTAACCAAGTTGTCCGGCATATCATTGGTCCCTCGACGCTTCGTCCGATTCTCCGGCGCATCGTCCTCTCCTGCAGCCTATTGCCCAATCTGCCAGTTGACTCCGCAACTCCGATATCCTTGGTACAATACCCGCTCTTCTTGGCCCGATGCCCGAGTCTACGACCCGAAGCCTTCTATCGATACGTCGACCGATCCACCGGCCCGACGTCCAATCTTCTGACATGTTCCTCCGACACAACATGATTTTCCTGCTTTAATTATTTCATCCTGATCGAAGCATCCTACGTCACTCAAAACGCAGATTAAATCATAAACATATATAAAGTAGTTTCATCACCAAAATGCGAGATTCAACACTAACCCTAGCCGGCCACTTCACCTCTTTAATAGGGGTCGGCTTAGGTAGGTTTTACATGAATGTCCCTCTCAATTAGGACTCTCCTAGCTAGAGTCCTAACAAACCCGCCCTCTTCAAATCAGCCTTGTCCTCGAGGCTGACGATTCATGAATTTTAGGAATTTGATCTTCAAGTCATCATAGTTCTCCCAAGTGGCATCTTCTGTTAGTAGGTTTGCCCACTGTATTAGCAATTCAGTAGTGGATCGTCGTCGTCGAGTCACGATCCGTCGATCAATAATGGCACTTTGCTGAGTCTGAAGTTCTCCTTGGGTAGTCATATTTGGTGAGTGGCTTTGGGCTGTCTCCAAACACTTATTTACAACTTCCGTCTGGCCATCGGTTTATGGGTGATATGCCATACTCCTTTTCAATTTAGTACCCTGCATATGGAATAACTTTGTCCAAAATCTGCTCGTGAAGATGCAAGTAGAATTTATCATAAGCACAATGCATCCCTTATAGTGTAATTCTTTTGAGTTCCAATTGTAATGAGTCATGGGGCTTGGTGCTTCCTCTAATTTTTTTATAATCTTACTAGTCTCTGAATCTTCCTGCCATTCCATCGTAATATCCTTAAGAAAGTCGCTGGTCGGAAGTGAAACGTCCGAAACTTCAACTTGCTCGGGTAGTTGCGAAAGCGCATCTGCAAGAACATTCTCTTTCCCCTTTTTGTAAGTTATTTCATAATCAAATCCAAGAAGTTTTATTACCCTTTTTTGCTGCTCAGGGGATGATATTTTTCGCTCCAAAAAGTACTTGAGGCTTTTATGGTCAGTTTTAATTTGAAATCGTCGGCCAATCAAGTAGGGTCTCCACCTCGTTGCTGTGCGCACAATGGCGAGCATCTCCTTATCATATGTTGACTTATTTTGATGGGAGGGAGATAATGCCTTGCTAGTGTATATGAGTGGTCGACCATCTTGCATGAGAATGACTCCAATTCCGACTCCCGATGCGTCGGCCTCAATAATGAAGGGTCGGTTGAAATCTGGTAGTGTTAGCATCGGCGTCGTCGTCATGGCTGCCTTAAGTTTGTCGAAGGCAGCAGAGGCTCTGTCCGACCATTGGAAGACATCTTTTTGCAAAAAGAAAGTAAGTGGTGCACTGATCTCTCCATAGTTTTTCACGAACTTACAGTAGTAGCCTGTTAAACCCAGAAAGCCATGTAGCAATTTTATGTTCCACGGGGTCAGCCAGTTTTGCATTGCTCCAATTTTGAAGGGGTCTACTGCCACACCTTCCTCTGATATGATATGCCCAAGATATTCCACCTTCTTATGAAGAAAGCAAAATTCATACTGGATGTTGTGTATTCAAAATGTGGTTTTCGGTATGTCTTCTTCGCATACTCGTATTTGTTGATACCCGGATCTAAGGTCCAGCTTTGTGAAGATTTGTGCTCCCGTAGCAACTCATCTACTACTGGAATATGATATTTATCCTTGATAGTTATGCCATTGAGAGCTCGGTAATCAACACATCATCGCCATATTCCATCCTTCTTTCGTATGAGGAGCAGCGGTGAAGAGTAGGGGCTGCAACTTGGCCGAATAACTCCTGTTTTGAGCATTTCTTTTACAATTCTTTCTATTTCATCCTTCTAGAGATATGGATATTGATATGGCTGAGCATTTGCTGGAGATTTGCTTGGAAGAATCATTATACAATGATCATGCCGACGGGTAAGAGGTAGGTTGCGCGGTTCGTCAAATATATCTGAAAATTCAGCAAGCAAAGGAAGTAGATTTGGATCTTCAAATTTTGTTGGCTCTCCCTTAGTTTGTTGCTTAAGTTGTACCAAAAAGCCGCTGCATGCTTTATGCAAAACGTTCTCCATTTGTTGTGTGCAAATCGTCATTACGTCGCCCTCACGTTTCCCGTGCAGTATCACCTGTTTCTCCTAACTGTAAAATTTTATAATTAGTTGCATAAAATTCCAAGAAATATCACCTAATGTCATCAACCATTTAATTCTGAGTATGGCCTCATGATCATCAAGAGGGAGGAGGAAGAAATATGCAATTATCTCTTGGTCCTGCAACAATAGTTTCACCTGCGGGCACCTATGATCACACTTCAAAATCCGTCCGTTGGCGACCTTAACGACAAACCTACTGCAATTCTCAATAGGTAAGTTCATATAGATAGCAACCTTACTGTTTAGGAAGTTATTAGTGTTGCCCGTGTCGATGAGAACAGTGATTGGTTGTTGTTTGAGAAGGCCTCCAACTTTCATCGTTTGTGGGATTGAGTAGCCAACTAGTGTATGTACCGTAACTTTGGTCGGTTGTGGCTCTTCTTCTGCATCTTCTTCTTCATGTTTAAGGCTCTCTTTTGGATGTTCAATGACCTCTTCTTCTATCGGTTCAATCATAAGAAATCCCCCTTTACTACAGTGGTGCTCACGGCTCCACGGCTCATCACAATGCCAATATAACCCCTTCGCATATCGCTCCCGAAGCTCTTCTCTTGTTAACCTCTTTGGTGTAGGGACTTGGTCGAAAGTAGGGGGGGCTAAGGGCTTCAATATTACTAGTTGAGGAGCGACCCTAGTCCTCCAAGCTTCATGGTTCAATTGCTCCTCTTGATGTCATGAGAAAGAGATGGCTGCCATAAGCGTATACGGTTGTCGCGCTTTAACTTCTCCTCGGATCTCCGGCTTAAAGCCAGCCCTCAATGAAGGTTCTCAATAGTTGTTTTTGAGACCAATCACGAGTTTGATTAGATAACCTTTCAAACCTGGTTTGGTACTCCTGAATGGTAGAGGTTTGTCAGATCTTTGCTAGTTGTCCGTCAATATTCTCGTAATCGGTTGGTCTGAAGCGGATCGGCAGTTCTTCTTTGAATTGTTGCCATGAAAGGACTCCATAAGTATGTTCAAACCAGTCAAACCACTGTATAGCATCCCCTTCAAGATGTATAGCTGTAATTTTCACCATAGATGCATCCGCGATTTTATGGTACCGAAAATATAGCTCCGCGTGCGAGATCCAACTAATTGGGTCTCCTTCTTCCCATCTAGGGAAGTCCACTCTCATGCATGGATAGTTGGGGTTGGTCATAGAACTTCCCCTCTCTTGGAAGTCATATCTTTGGGCTTGGTGTGATTGGGCAAAGCTCTCTTCTTGACATGATTTCTTCGGGCTTAGTGGTCGGCCCAATCTGAGTTCGGTAAAGAGCGTCCGAATCTTATCCTCCATTCGTGCCTCCAAGGCTTCGAATTTAGCATTGATTGCCTCCTTAGATGCCATAGTATATGCCTCCAAATCTATGATGTTAAGATCTCTCTTTTGTTGTTAGGTTAAAGGCATGTATAGGTTGAGAGAAGTGATGGTAGAAAGGGTTGGTGTATTGGTGGATGTAGGCTGCAGTTTAGGCTTGTTTTGTGGCTATTTTGGGTGCAGTTTGAGGGTGTGGTTTGGCAGAGTTTTAGGACTGTGGATGAAAGTTTTGGATCTGTGGTAGATGGTAGCAAAGGTTTGACAGAAATAAGTGGAAGTTGCAGCAAGTATGTGCTGTCTTGTAAGAGCAGAATTGTCGTCGAAGAAACAACGGTTTCTTGATGTAATTTCCACCAAAAACTTGAGAGAATTGCAGAGAAAATTGATAGCAAAATCACAGTTTATATGACAGCAAGGATATCTAATTTAATCAAAAAAAATTCGGCAGTATAACAGCAAGGAAATTGGTGCAAGTTGCGATAGCAGAATTCTCGTCGAGAAATTTTAGCGGGTTACGATGAAAATTTGCAGCAACACAAAATCAGTTTTTTGAGATGAATTTCTTTATAGATCAATATTAGATAGAAGCCAAGATGATATATGAAGTGTATAAGAAATTTCATTCAAAAAAGATTGCAAATAGTTGAGTTAAGGGAACAATATGCCGCTGAAATTTTCTGCAGCACAGATTTTTAAGCATAGCAGATTGGACGTAAAAGATCAGTAGTTTATATTGAGAATGTTGTGATAAAACCAAAGGGAAATCCACTGTTCGGAAGTGTCAAAGCTATCATAAAAATTTCGTAGAGATTTGGATAGAAACAATATAGTATCAAGATCAAACAAACAGTGCTATGCGGCTGAAATTTTATAGTGCAGATTTTCAAGTATAGCAGATTAGACGTAAAAGATCAATGGTTTATATTGAGAATTTTTTGAAAAAACCAAAGGGAAATCTGCTGTTAGGAAGTGTCAAAGATGTTATAAAAATTTCATAGAAATTTGGATAAAAAAAGCATAGTAGCAAGATGAAACAGATGGTACTATGCGGTTGGAATTCTGCAATGTATCTTTCGTCGTCGAGATGAAAACTTTGTGACGAAAGGTTTATACAGCAAGATAGGAATAGTTTTTTTTTTGGATTTTCGAATAAGGATAACTAAATTGCAACAGCAGTAAGGTAAGAAACCAGAACCTGTTGTTGAATCTCGGATTTTCATGATGAAGTCAATTGTCATTTGTTGTCTAATCTATGTGTTGAGATAAGTGTGCAGGATTAACTACGATGAAAGTTAGACAAGCAACAGGAGTTACGCCGGAGTCAAGATCATGATCACGTTGGGAGTTCGAGAGTTCGACGGAAGTTCGGACGGTCGTCGGAGGTTCTGCGAGAACAGATCCGAGAAGTCCAGAAGCTTGCCAAGCGAAGCTCGTCAGAACTCGCCAAGTGGATCGTCGCAAAGTCCAAGAGTTTGCCGGAAGTCCGCAGAAGAATCACCGAGGGTTCATCGGATGATCGACGAAAGTTCGTCGGAAACTCGTCGGAAGAAGCGATTGACGCATCGGAGCAAAGCTGCAGAAATTGTCTTAGATTTAATCGTAGTTAGCACGTTGATTAAGTTGGAAAATGGGAGGTGATCCCATTAGCTTAATCTTGGGGCAATTGGGCCCCTGAAAAGATTGAAATTGGGCCGAATGGAGCTAACCATTCGGACCCTGATTGCACCAGGAGGTGCAACCGCCTAGGCCAGGAGGTGGCACCGCCTGGGCTAAGTCTCCCAGCGAGACTGGGCGGTGCAACCGCCCCAGCCAGGAGGTGCAACCGCCTGAGCTCAGTCTTCGAGCTAGACTGGGCGGTGCAACCTCCCTGACAGAGAGGTAGCACCGCCTGAGCTCGGTCTTCGAGCTCTGGCAGAGAGGTGCAACCGCCTCAGTCAAGAGGTGGCACCGCTTGGGGCTCAGTCTCCGAGCCAGACTCAGGCGGTGCAACCGCCCCTGACAGAGAGGTGCAACCGCCTGGGCTTAGTCTCCGAGCTCTGCCAGGTGGTGCAACCTCTCCAGTCAGGAGGTGCAACCGCCTGATCCCGGAATTCCGGGATTTGATCGTTTTTGAGCTCCAAATTTGAACTGGGTTGGGGCCTATAAATACCCCACCCATTCAGCACAGAAATGATACAGACCTACACCGAAATCTTGATTCTTTTTGTGATTCTAAGAGCTCAAAATTGTTGTAAAGCCTTTAAGTCTCCTCCTTCTGTTCTTTAAGCTTCTGAATTGTAAAGTGAGGAGAGAAAGGTTCTGTAAGGGTTGTCTCCTGAGCCCATCAAAAGGAGTGAAACTGTAAAAGGGCAGTTGGCCTTCGCCCATTGAAGGAAGGCAGCTAGTTGATGTCGATGACCTCGTCGGAGGAGGAAGCCAAAAGTGGAGTAGGTCAAGACTCACCGAACCACTCTAAATCTCTGGCTTGCTTTTATTTCGAGTACCTTATCATTACTACAAACCTCCTACATAACTACTGCTCTCTGCGCCTTTACGAACAAGTTCTAAGTGCTGATCTTTTCGAATCTGCATTCAGACGTAAATCTGTGTTTTTCGTACGATCAGCTTACGTTTGTGTTTTGATTCTGCAAAATTGTCTTCTGCGCTTTTTATGAACTAGCTTCTAAGTTTAGATCTCTTTGAAACTGTTTTAGACGCAAACTACGTTTAGACGTAAAACTGCGTTTAGACGCAAACTGCGTTTAGACGTAAAACTGCGTTTAAACGTAAACTGCGCAAACTATGTTTAAACATAAAACTGTGTTTTAGACGTAAACTTCTTTTAAACGTTTAACTACGTTTAGACGTAAAACTGCGTTTAGATGCAAACTGCGTTTAGACGTAAAACTGCGTTTAGACGTAAACTGAGTTTAGACGCAAAATTGTGTTTAGACGCAAACTGCGCAAACTGTGTTTGGACATAAAACTGTGTTTTAGACGTAAACTACTTTTAGACGCAAACTGTGTTTAGACGTAAAACTGCGTTTAGACGTAAATTGAGTTTAGACGCAAAACTGCGTTTAGACATAAAACTGTGTTTAGACGCAAAACTACGTTTAGACGCAAACTGTATTTAAACGCAAACTCAGTTTAGACGTAAATTGTGCTTAGACGTAAACTGCGCTTAATCTTATGTAATCTTAGAATCGGCTTTTACATCGAAATCGTTTTTATCGGACGAACGCAGCTTTCGTTTTTAAATCGCTGAAAGATTTCCGCTGCACTAATTCACCCCCCCCCCCCCCCCTCTTAGTGCTCTTGATCCTAACAATTGGTATCAGAGCAAGGTTAACTCTCTAACGGATTAAAACCCAAGAGAGATGGCATTCACCGGAAACCAAGAGGGGCATTCTATTACACGTCCACCCATGTTCAGTGGGACGGACTACACCTACTAGAAGACCCGAATGAGGATCTTTCTTATTTCTATGGATTTTGAACTGTAGAACCTTGTTGAAAACGGATTTTCAAAGTCTTCTCTTCCAATGATCGATTGGAATGAATTGGAAAAGAAGGCTTTCGCTCTTAATGCAAAGGCTATGAATGCCTTATTTTGCGCACTTGATAAAAACGAGTTTAATCGTGTTTCAACTTGCGAAACTGCATTTGATATTTGGCACACACTTGAAGTGACCCACGAGGGCACAAGTAGAATGAAAGAGTCAAAAATCAATCTGTTGTTGCATTCTTTTGAACTGTTCCGAATGAAACCGAGTGAAACCATTGGCGACATGTTTACCCGTTTCACGGATGTCGTCAACGGTCTGAAAGGACTCAGAAAAAGTTTTTCGAATTTTGAACTCGTAAATAAGATACTAAGATCCCTTCCTAAGAGTTGGGATTGTTAGGATCAAGAGCACTAAGAGGGGGGGGGGGTGAATTAGTGCAGCGGAAATCTTATAATAATTTAAAAACCAAAAGCTGCGTTCGTTCAAAAACTATTATGATGCAAAAGCAAATTCTCAGTTTGTATCTAAGTGCAGTTTGCGTCTAAGCGCAGATTGCGTTTAAGCGCAGTTTTGCGTCTAAGCGCAGTTTTGCGTCTAAGCGCAGTTTTGCGTCTAAACTCAGATTTACGTCTAAATGCAGATTTACGTCTAAACGCAGATTTACGTCTAAACGCAGTTTTACGTCTAAACGCAGTTTTACGTCTAAACGCAGATTTACGTCTAAACGCAGTTTTACGTCTAAACGCAGTTTTACGTCTAAACGCAGATTTACGTCTAAACGCAGTTTTACGTCTAGACACAGATTTACGTCTAAACTTTGAAACTCGTTTGTATACTCGCAGAAGGCAGTATGCAGTTGAAATCAAGACGTAAACGTGAACTGAAATCTGATGATTGAGCGAGGAAAGCCGATTTACGTCTGAATGCAGTTTTACGTCTAAATGTTGAAACTCGTTCGTAAAATCGTAAAGGACAGATTGTAGTTATTAATAGGATTAAAATGTAAGCGTAAACTGCAAAGAAGCTCGTTCGTAAAAGCACGGAAAACAGTTCTGCAGAATCAAACGAAAACGTAAACTGTAATGTATGAAAATACGAGTTTACGTCTGAATGCAGATCAGCACTTAGAACTTGTTCGTGAAAGCGCAGAGAGCAGTAGTGATGAGGGAGGTTTGCAGTAATGATAAAGTGCTCGAAAATAAACGCAAACCAGAGATTTAGAGTGGTTCGGTCAGCCTTGACCTACTCCACTTTTGGCTTCCTCCACCGATGAGGTTGCCGACGTCAACTAGGTGCCTTCCTTCAATGGGCGAAGGCCAAACTTCCCTCTTACAATTTCTCTCCTTTTGACAGGCTTAGGAGACAACCTTTACAGACCTTTCTCTCCTCACTTTACAATTGAAAACTTGAAGAACAGAAGGAGGAGACTTAAAGGCTTTACAACACTTTTGAGCTCTTAGAATCACAGAAAAGATCAAGATTTCGGTATAGGTCTGTATCTTTTCAGTGCTGAATGGGTGGGGTATTTATAGGCCCCAACCCAATTCAAAATTCGAGCTCAAAACGATCAAATCGATCAAATCCCAGAATTCTGGGATCAGGCGGTTGCACCTCTCGACTGGAGAGGTGGCACCGCCTGGCAGAGCTCGAAGACTGAGCTCTGCCGATTGCTTCTCTCTGCCAGAGCTCGAAGACTGAGCTTGGTGATTGCATCACCTGGCAGAGCTCGAAACTGAGCTTGGTGGTTGCATCACCTGGCAGAGCTCCAAGCTGAGCTCAGGCTGATCCACCTCTCTGCCAGAGCTCGAAGACTGAGCTTGGTGATTTTATCACCTGGCAGAGCTCGAGACTGAGCTCAGGCTGATGCACCTATCTGCCAGAGCTCGAAGACTGAGCTCGGTGGTTGCATCGCCTGGCAGAGCTCGGAACTTGAGCTCGGGCGGTGCAACCTCTTGGCTGGGGCGGTTGCACCTCCCAACCCCACAGCCCAGGCGGTTGCACCTCCTGGCTGGGGCGGTTGCACCTCCCAACCCCACAGCCCAGGCGGTTGCACCTCCTGGCTGGGGCGGTTGCACCTCCTGGTGCAATCAGGGTCCGAATGGTTCACTCCATTCGGCCCACTTTGAATCTTTTCAGGGGCCCAATTGCCCCAAGATTAAGCTAATGGGATCACCTCCCATTTTCATGCTTAATCATCATGCTAACTACGATTAACTCTAAGACAACTTCTGCAGCTTTGCTCCGATGCGTCAATCGCTTCTTCCGGCGAGTTTCCTGCCAACTTCCGTCGATCAACCGATAACCCTCGGTGATCCTTCTGCGGACATCCGGCATACTCCTGGACTTTGCGACGATCCACTTGGCGAGTTCCGACGAGCTTCGCTTGGCAAGCTTTTGGACTTCTCGGATCTGTTCTCTCTGAACCTCCGACGACCGTCCGAACTTCCGTCGAACTCTCGAACTCCCAACGTGATCATGATCTTGACTCCGGCGCAACTCCTGCTGCTTGTCTTACTCTCATCGTAGTTAATCCTGCACACTTATCTCAACACATAGATTAGATAACAAATGACAATTGACTTCATCATCAAAATCCGAGATTCAACAATCTCCCCCTTTTTGATGTTGACAATCAATTGATAAAGGAGTTGTCCTTAACTCCCCCTATCTATATGCCATAGTTGAGATAAGTCAACCTTGAATTCAAGACCTAAGAATTCAAGTGACGTATTGATAAGTTAGATCAGTTAAACTTATCAATGCTCCCATCATGATGCCTATCATGATGTATCTCTTCAAGAATTATGTCAAGGCATGACATACATCATCAAGTTTGTATGATAGTGTTTGTAACCATTCATCATGTAATCATATAAAGCTACGAAGGACTTTTTACATGATGCTCACATTTGAGATTTTCTAGTAAGTTTGCATTTTCTTCACAATATCAAATCAAGATATGATGCAAACTATAGTACATGTTCACATATCTCTTGGTGATGCAAGGATGGCATAACATTGTTTATAGCATCAATCAAGTATTTGCAACTATGACATAGATATGATTATGGCAGTTCAGCTTATGACATAGTGTTTATCAATTCATATTTTTCTCCCCCTTTGTCATCAACAAAAAGCATGATAGCATTATCAAGCATATAAAGGAAGTCATGACGCATATATCTCTTTATTGTTTTTGCTTGACGGAGGAAAGTCATTTTCCAAAGAGTTTTCATAAGAGTGTACGGGAACATCCCATTTTTAGCATACAACCCGAAAAATGAACTTCTTACATGCATTTGGTTAAAAATATTTGTCACATAATTTGCAACATGTTATTTGATCAAGCGTTGTCAAGGCATGTAATAGTAATAACATTTGAAAAATAATTTTGATGTAGTAACACAATTATTTCAAGTGCAGCATTATATCATATTGCATAGCAGGATTTTTATTTCAGCAAGTGTAGCATTGCATCACATGGTAAGATATCAGCTCGTATGATGCAAATTTTTGTTTGATACATGGCATGATAGCAATCATATTAGCAGTAGCAACCATATCAATGTCATACTGCTGACTTATCAACTTACATTGGTATGTTGCTTCATATTTTCAAGGCATAGGCTTTTAAACCTTTTTAGTTTCAGTGCAAAAACCGAGATAAACAACAAGAGATGTTTGCAAATATGCTTACACAGACAAAGATAACCATATCAGGGTAACATATGTACAGCATATCAGGTAACCATAAAGACAACATGAATAACATAAGGAGTTTACAACATGTCATATCAAAAACATCAGATGTTTATACAAGCTTATTCATGAGGTGGAAGATTAAAGTGCCTAAGTAAAGAGTCAAATTGTCGATGGATTTGTTGTAGCTCGGTTAGGATTTGATCTTGTCGAAGTTCAAGCCGTTCTTGTCGTTGCTCAAATCGGTCCATCCGAATCCCGATATCTTCGATGGATGATGTGTGAGTTTGCTCAACCGGATGTGTTTCCTCAAAGGGACAGATCGGAGGAGAGTGGGTACTCCTAAAGACTGGGGTTTCCGGCTCTGGTTCAGGTTCAGGCTGAGGGGGATCAGTTCTTCTAGGCATTCTAACCCAGTTACCGTTTCTATAGTGACATCTTAGTCGGTGAAGTAGATTTTTGTTTATTATGCTGAATCTATCTGATTTCATTACTTCTTCTTCTAGTAGTATTTGAATGTCGTAAGCTTTCATTATTCTAGTAATAATTCCACCATATGGGAGCATCATATCTTTCGTAGATAATTCCAACATGTTTTGTTGGATCAGATAGCCAAGACAAATGTCACGTTCTTTCATAATTAGGTACATAATTCCTAATTCCAATTGACTCACTTCATCATGATGGTATTGCTTAGGAAGAATTATACTAGTCATGATATGATGAAGTATCTTAGTGTTAAAGGGCATTAGATGTTCACAACTTTTAGGAATAGATTCTACGTTAGGATTGGCAAGGATTGTTCCTAAGGCTTCAACGTAGGATGTTTCAATAGTTTTTTCATCCCATGATCCTTTGAAGTAAAGTCCTATGCTTTTCATGGGAATACCTATCATATCACAAATGAATCTATCAGTGATTGAGATGTGTTGTCCTAAGAGATAGGTTGATATCCTTTCTTCATCATCTTTTTGCATGTTGTTATAAAACAATCTAACTAGTCTAGGATAAATGGGTTCGTTGATCTGCAAAATGGGAAGTAGATTTAGGTTTGCAAACCAATGGATAGTCTCTACATCTCTTAGTTCATTCAGATCTACGTATTTTCCCTTATTGATGCTTCTTAGTTCGAAGGAGAGAAATTTTTCAGCATGGTTTTTGGAATAAAAAAGAGTGAGATCAAACTCTTCTACTACTCTCCTCTTTCCCTTGTCCCTTGAGGATCTTCTAGATCCCATTACTACTGCTGTTTAGAGGGATGATGATGAGCTAAAGTAAAAGAAGAACAAAACAGAATTTAAGAGCTTCTTAGAGAGTACCTTTGTGAAATCTTCAAGAGAAGGAAGGATTCTTGATGTTTTGCTCCGAAATAAGAGGTATTTGGAAGGCTTAGAGGAGTGAAATGGGAATGGAGGAGACTTGGAAGAGTAGAGGAGGAAATGGGGGTGAGTTGGGGTCGGTTCCTCAGCCGGCCCTAGCGTGATTTTAAAGAGCAGAGCTGCTGGCGGTTGCACCTCTGGCTGGAGCGGTGCAACCTCTGGCAACCCGTGATAGCTGGAGGTGCAACCGCCAGCTGGAGAGGTGCCACCGCCTGCAGCAGGTGAGTTCTTAAGATGGTTTGATTAGGGAGCCTTTGCCTTGAGGAGAGTTTCAGAGCAATTGATGTTGGTTACATGATTTCGTATGAGTTTTTATTTAAGGAAGAAGCTCTTTGTAAGATAGATCTTTTAACGTGCGTACGTATGTTTGTTTGGTGTCCCTTTTAAGATCATGACATATTTAGTTTCTACAAGAATTAATTCGTAGATGAACAGGTTTTGAAGATCAGGGGGGTATGTGAATTTGGATATGATATATTTCTAATTGTATCGTATTTGTGATTTCATAGCTTCCACTTGTTACTTAAGCGTTGCGAGTCCCTTTTTGATTCTTGGTTTATGACCATTGAGAGTCAAGGAGCAGAACATTATTTCTTGCTCCGGCCTAGACTTTTAATGTTTTTATAGGAATGGATGATCTTTAGGAACCCATTTGCTTTTAGGTGCCTCATAAATAGATCTACATTTTCTATCATGTTGCATAGAGTTTATCATGGTTCCTTTAGGAACCCAAATCAATTTGTTTGGACTTATTTTCTTGAATGGACAACAATGTGTCTTGTGTCCAGATTTGCAACAAAAGTTGCACTTGGTTTGGTTTTGAACATGTAAGATGGGGCCTTTTACAAAGGTAGTTGGATTTCGGTGAGGACTCCTCACAAATCCAATCCCACTTCTTTTGGGAGCATGACCCTTGTTTGTAAGGATCATGTTTAATGACTTGCTACCAACCTCGAATTTCTTCAAGGTGTCCTTAAGTAGCAAGTTTTCTTTTTGTATAGTTTCTAAATCATGACATTTGATACATGACTTTAAACTATCATGATGTTCGACTTTTAATTTATCAAACTCACAAGTAAGATTATCATGTACCTTTTTTAGCAACTTGTATTTTCTATTTATTACTTTGCATTCATCAAATAAATCATGGAAGGCATTTAGTAATTCATCGAAAGATAAATCAGCATCTAATAAATCCGTTACCTCCTCTTCGATGGCCATAAAGGCGTAATGAGCAACTTGCTCGGTGTTGGACTCCTCTTCCTCAGATGCGCTCGAATCATCCCATGTTGCTTGGAGCGCCTTCTTCTTTGTTCTTTTCTTGACTTGGGGACAATCACTTTTGTAGTGTCCCGGCTTTTTACATTCGTAGCAGATTACTTGGTCCTTCTTGGGTTCAAGTTTATTTTTCACATCGTTTTTAAACTTGTTTCTTTTGAAGAATTTCTTAAACTTTCTTGTCAAAAGTGCCAAGTCATCGTCACAATCCTCATCACTTGAGTTTTCTCTCAAGTGGCATTCAGAAGTTTTAAGTGCCATATCCTTCCTGTTCTTTGGAAGGATGTCTTCTTGCTCTTCATGAGCTTTGCAGGTCATTTCGTAGGTCATTAATGACCCGATTAGTTCTTCAAGAGGGAAATTTCGCAGATCTTTTGCCTCTTGAATGGCGGTGACTTTAGGATCCCAACTGTTAGGAAGGGATCTTAGTATCTTATTAACAAGCTCAAAATCCGAAAAGCTCTTTCCGAGTCCTTTTAGACCGTTGACGACATCCGTGAAACGGGTAAACATGTCGCCAATGGTTTCACTCGGTTTCATTCGGAAAAGTTCAAAAGAATGTAGCAACAGATTGATTTTTGACTCTTTCACTCTACTTGTGCCCTCGTGGGTCACTTCAAGTGTGTGCCAAATATCAAAAGCAGTTTCGCAAGTTGAAACACGATTAAACTCGTTTTTATCAAGTGCGCAAAATAAGGCATTCATAGCCTTTGCATTAAGAGCGAAAGCCTTCTTCTCCAAATCGTTCCAATCGATCATTGGAAGAGAAGATTTTGAAAATCCATTTTCAACAAGGTTCCACAGTTCAAAATCCATAGAAATAAGAAAGATCCTCATTCGGGTCTTCCAGTAAGTGTAGTCCGTTCCACTGAACATGGGTGGACGTGTAATTGAATGCCCCTCTTGGTTTCCGGCGTATGCCATCTCTCTTGGGTTTTAATCCTTTAGAGAGTTAACCTTGCTCTGATACCAATTGTTAGGATCAAGAGCACTAAGAGGGGGGGGGGTGAATTAGTGCAGCGGAAATCTTATAATAATTTAAAAACCAAAAGCTGCGTTCGTTCAAAAACTATTATGATGCAAAAGCAAATTCTCAGTTTGTATCTAAGTGCAGTTTGCGTCTAAGCGCAGATTGCGTTTAAGCGCAGTTTTGCGTCTAAGCGCAGTTTTGCGTCTAAGCGCAGTTTTGCGTCTAAACTCAGATTTACGTCTAAATGCAGATTTACGTCTAAACGCAGATTTACGTCTAAACGCAGTTTTACGTCTAAACGCAGTTTTACGTCTAAACGCAGATTTACGTCTAAACGCAGTTTTACGTCTAAACGCAGTTTTACGTCTAAACGCAGATTTACGTCTAAACGCAGTTTTACGTCTAGACGCAGATTTACGTCTAAACTTTGAAACTCGTTTGTATACTCGCAGAAGGCAGTATGCAGTTGAAATCAAGACGTAAACGTGAACTGAAATCTGATGATTGAGCGAGGAAAGCCGATTTACGTCTGAATGTAGTTTTACGTCTAAATGTTGAAACTCATTCGTAAAATCGTAAAGGACAGATTGCAGTTATTAATAGGATTAAAATGTAAGCGTAAACTGCAAAGAAGCTCGTTCGTAAAAGCACGGAAAACAGTTCTGCAGAATCAAACGAAAACGTAAACTGTAATGTATGAAAATACGAGTTTACGTCTGAATGCAGATCAGCACTTAGAACTTGTTCGTGAAAGCGCAGAGAGCAGTAGTGATGAGGGAGGTTTGCAGTAATGATAAAGTGCTCGAAAATAAACGCAAACCAGAGATTTAGAGTGGTTCGGTCAACCTTGACCTACTCCACTTTTGGCTTCCTCCACCGATGAGGTTGCCGACGTCAACTAGGTGCCTTCCTTCAATGGGCGAAGGCCAAACTTCCCTCTTACAATTTCTCTCCTTTTGACAGGCTTAGGAGACAACCTTTACAGACCTTTCTCTCCTCACTTTACAATTGAAAACTTGAAGAACAGAAGGAGGAGACTTAAAGGCTTTACAACACTTTTGAGCTCTTAGAATCACAGAAAAGATCAAGATTTCGGTATAGGTCTGTATCTTTTCAGTGCTGAATGGGTGGGGTATTTATAGGCCCCAACCCAATTCAAAATTCGAGCTCAAAACGATCAAATCGATCAAATCCCAGAATTCTGGGATCAGGCGGTTGCACCTCTCGACTGGAGAGGTGGCACCGCCTGGCAGAGCTCGAAGACTGAGCTCTGCCGATTGCTTCTCTCTGCCAGAGCTCGAAGACTGAGCTCGATGGTTGCATCACCTGGCAGAGCTCGAAGACTGAGCTTGGTGATTGCATCACCTGGCAGAGCTCGAAACTGAGCTTGGTGGTTGCATCACCTGGCAGAGCTCCAAGCTGAGCTCAGGCTGATCCACCTCTCTGCCAGAGCTCGAAGACTGAGCTTGGTGATTTTATCACCTGGCAGAGCTCGAGACTGAGCTCAGGCTGATGCACCTATCTGCCAGAGCTCGAAGACTGAGCTCGGTGGTTGCATCGCCTGGCAGAGCTCGGAACTTGAGCTCTGGCGGTGCAACCTCTTGGCTGGGGCGGTTGCACCTCCCAACCCCACAGCCCAGGCGGTTGCACCTCCTGGCTGGGGCGGTTGCACCTCCCAACCCCACAGCCCAGGCGGTTGCACCTCCTGGCTGGGGCGGTTGCACCTCCTGGTGCAATCAGGGTCCGAATGGTTCACTCCATTCGGCCCACTTTGAATCTTTTCAGGGGCCCAATTGCCCCAAGATTAAGCTAATGGGATCACCTCCCATTTTCATGCTTAATCATCATGCTAACTACGATTAACTCTAAGACAACTTCTGCAGCTTTGCTCCGATGCGTCAATCGCTTCTTCCGGCGAGTTTCCTGCCAACTTCCGTCGATCAACCGATAACCCTCGGTGATCCTTCTGCGGACATCCGGCATACTCCTGGACTTTGCGACGATCCACTTGGCGAGTTCCGACGAGCTTCGCTTGGCAAGCTTCTGGACTTCTCGGATCTGTTCTCTCTGAACCTCCGACGACCGTCCGAACTTCCGTCGAACTCTCGAACTCCCAACGTGATCATGATCTTGACTCCGGCGCAACTCCTGCTGCTTGTCTTACTCTCATCGTAGTTAATCCTGCACACTTATCTCAACACATAGATTAGATAACAAATGACAATTGACTTCATCATCAAAATCCGAGATTCAACAGGGATCCTAAAGTCACTGCTATTCAAGAGGCAAAAGATCTGCGCAACTTCCCTCTTGAAGAACTAATCGGGTCATTAATGACCTACGAAATGACTTGTAAAGCTCATGAAGAGCAAGAAGACATCCTTCCAAAGAACAGGAAGGATATGGCACTCAAAACTTCTGAATGCCACTTGAGAGAAAACTCAAGTGATGAGGACTGTGATGATGACTTGGCATTTTTAACTAGAAAGTTTAAAAAGTTCTTTAAAAGAAACAAGTTTAAGAATGACGCGAAAAATAAACTTGAACCCAAGAAGGACCAAGTGATCTGCTATGAATGCAAAAAGCCGGGACACTACAAGAGTGATTGTCCCCAAGTCAAAAGAAGAACATCAAAGAAGAAGGCGCTTCAAGCAACATGGGACGACTCGAGCGCGTCCGAAGAAGAGGAGACCAACACCGAGCAAGTTGCTCATTACGCCCTAATGGCCATCGAAGACGAGGTAACAAATTCATTAGATGCAGATTTATCATTCGATGAATTATTAAATGCTTTCCATGAATTGTTTGATGAGTGTAAGACTATTAGTGGTAAATACAAATTGCTAAAAAAGGAGTATGATAGTCTTATTTACAAGTTTGATAAGTTAAATGATGAACATAGTGATAGTTTAAATTCATGCATAAAATGCCTTGATCTAGAAACTCTTCAAAAAGAAAACTTGCTACTTAAGGACACCTTGAAGAAATTCGAGGTTGGTAGCAAGTCATTAAACATGATCCTTACAAACAAGGGTCATGTTCCCAAAAGAAGTGGGATTGGATTTGTGAGGAGTCCTCACCAAAATCCAACTACCTTCGTAAAAGGCCCCATCTTACATGTTAGACATCAAAGCAAATGCAACTTTTGTTGCAAGTTTGGACACAGGACGCATTATTGTCCATTCAGGAAAATTAGTCCAAGCAAATTGATTTGGGTTCCTAAAGGAACCATGACAAATTCTATGCAACATGATAGAAAATGTAGATCTATTTATGAGGCACCCAAAAGCAAATGGGTACCTAAAAATCATCCCTTCCTATAAAAATATTAAACTTTTAGGCTGGAGCAAGAAATAATATTCTACTCCTTGATTCTCGATAGTCATAAACCAATAGTGAAAAAGGAACTTGCAACGCTTAAATAACAAGTGGAAGTTATGAAATCACAAATGCGATATGGATACAACCTTATTAGAAACATATGATTCCCAAATTCACATATCCCCTTGATCGTCGAACCCTTCAACTCTATCATCTACGAATTAATTCTTGTATCATGAAGAAACTAAATATGTCATGATCTTAAAAGGGATACCAAACAAACTATCAACATACGAACGACATACGCACGTTAAAAGATCTATCTTGATCATACAAGAGCTTCTTCCTTAAATAAAAACTCATACGAAATCACGTAAGAAACGTTAATTGCTCTGAAATGAAAAACTCTCCTAAAAGCAAAGGCTCCCTGATCAAATCACATTAGGTGCTCACTGGCTGCAGGCGGTGGCACCTCTCCAGCTGGCGGTGGCACCTCCAGCTACCACGGGTTGCCAGCGGTTGCATCGCTCCAGCCAGAGGTGCAACCGCCCGCAACTCTGCCTTTTTAAACCCACGCTAGGGCCGGCGGTGGAATCAACCCCAACTCACTCCCATTTCCTCCTCTACTCTTCCAAGTCTCCTCCATTCTCATTTCACTCCTCTAAGCTTTCCAAATACCTCCCATTTCGGAGCAAAACTTCAAGAATCCTTCCTTCTCTTGAAGATTTCACAAAGGTACTCTCTAAGAAGCTCTTAAATTCTGTTTTGTTCTTCATTTACTCTTGCTCATCATCATCCCTCTAAACAGCAATAGTTATGGGATCTAGAAGATCCTCAAGGGACAAGAGAAAGAGGAGATTAGTAGAAGAGTTTGACTTCACCCTTTTTGATTCAAAAAACCATGCTGAAAAATTTCCCTCTTTCGAACTTAGAAGTATCAATAAGGGAAAATACGTAGATCTAAATGAACTAAGAGACTTAGAGACTATCCAATAGTTTGCAAACCTAGATCTACGTCCAATCTTGCAGATTAACGAACCCATCTATCCTAGGCTAGTTAGATTATTTTACAATAACATACAAATAGATGATGAAGAAAGGATGTCCACCTATCTTTTAGGACAACACATCTCAATCACTGATAGGTTCATTTGTGATATGATAGGCATTCCCATGAAAAGCATAGGACTTTACTTTAGAGGATCATGGGATGATGAAAGTATTGGAACATTCTATGTTGAAGCCTTAGGAACAATCTTTGCCAATCCTAACATAGCACTGATTCCTAAAAGTTGTGAACATCTACTGCCTTTGAACACTAAGATACTTCATCATATCATGACTAGTATAATTCTTCCTAAACAATACCATCATGATGAAATAAGTCAATTAGAATTAGGAACTATGTACTTAATCATGAAGGGACATGACATCTGTCTTGGTTATCTTATTCAACAAAACATGTTAGAATTATCTAAGAAAGATATGATGCTCCCATATGGTGGTATAATCACAAGAATAATGAAAGCTTACGACATTCTAATACCACCAGAAGAAGAAGTAATGAAAGTAGATAGATTCAGCATAATAAACAAAAATCTACTTCACCGACTAAGATGTTACTATAGAAACGGTAACTGGGTTAGAATCCCTAGAAGGACTGATCACCCTCAACCTGAACCAGAACCGGAAACACCAGTATTTAAGGGTACCCAATCTTCTCCGACCCTTCCCTTTGAGGAAATACATCCAGTTGAGCAAACTCATACATCCATCGAAGAAATTGGGATTCGAATGGATCGATTCGAACAGAGACAAGAACGGATTGAACAACGACAAGATCAAATCCTATCTGAGCTGCAGCAAATTCATAGTCAATTTGACTCCTTGTTTAGGCACTTTAATTTTCCACCTCATCAATGAACTTGTTGAACACCTGTTGTTGTTGTAAACTTCTGATGTGTTGGCTGTAAACATCTATTGTGGTAAACATATATCTTGCGCCTTGTGGTAAAAGTTATCTCAGATTTTTATGGTATCATTACTGTTTGGTATGTGATGTGTCCAAATTAAGAATGTTGTGCTTTAAAACTAAAAGTTTTGAAAACCTTATGCTTTGATTTCATTCGAAGAGAATTAGGAATGTTGATGTGTCCGAATAGATAAATTTGTTAAAATTATTTTTCGGACTATATTGACTGATCAGATCACTTGATTGCCATGTTTATATGTGAAAATCTGTAACAAAATCTTGTCCAAATGCATCTTATTTATTCGAATGCTATAAAACAGATTTTCTCGTACACTTTCATGAAAAATAAGTTTCTGAAATAGATTTGATGAAGTGATTCATGTGTATGTAGTCCATCCTGCAAAATCTTTATATAGACAATGGATTATAACAAAAAGGGGAAGACGTATTTAAAGCAATCTATGTAAAATTCCTCTATAAATTATTTTCCTGGTATCATAATTACTATGCTTTTTGTTGATGACAAAGGGGGAGAGATATGAATTGATAAACACTGCCATGATTAGAAATACTATGAGTGATGCTATAAACACTGCTATGATTATGTCATCCTTGCATCACCAAGAGATATATGAACATGTGCTAAAGTTTGCATTATGCCCTGAGTTGATATCTTATCATGTGAAGAAAATGCAAAACTTGCTAGAATATTTCAAATGTGTGCATCATGTAATAGTGCTTCACAGCTTTATATGATAATGTTCAAACTACATGATGAATAGTTACAAACACAATCATACAAACTTGATGATGTATGTCAAGCCTTGACATCATTCTTGAAGAGATACATCATGATGGGTATCATGATGGGAGTATTGATAAGTTTAACTGATCTAACTTATCAATACGTCACTTGAATTCTTAGGTCTTGAATTCAAGGTTGACTTATCTCAACTATGGCATATAGACAGGGGGAGTTAAGGATAACTCCATTATCAATTGATTGTCATCATCAAAAAGGGGGAGATTGTTGAATCTCGGATTTTAATGATGAAGTCAATTGTCATTTGTTGTCTAATCTATGTGTTGGGATAAGTGTGCAGGATTAACTACGATGAAATTTAGACAAGCAGCAGGAGTTGCGCCGGAGTCAAGATCATGATCACGTTGGGAGTTCGAGAGTTCGACGGAAGTTCGGACGGTCGTCGGAGGTTCTGCGAGAACAGATCCGAGAACTCCAGAAGCTTGCCAAGCGAAGCTCGTCAGAACTCGCCAAGTGGATCGTCGCAAAGTCCAGGAGTTTTCCGGAAGTCCGCAGAAGAATCACCGAGGGTTCATCGGATGATCGACGGAAGTTCGCCGGAAACTCGCCGGAAGAAGCGATTGACGCATCGGAGCAAAGCTGCAGAAATTGTCTTAGATTTAATCGTAGTTAGCACGTTGATTAAGTTGGAAAATGGGAGGTGATCCCATTAGCTTAATCTTGGGGCAATTGGGCCCCTGAAAAGATTGAAATTGGGCCGAATGGAGCTAACCATTCGGACCCTGATTGCACCAGGAGGTGCAACCGCCTAGGCCAGGAGGTGGCACCGCCTCGGCTAAGTCTCCCAGCGAGACTGGGCGGTGCAACCACCCCAGCCAGGAGGTGCAACCGCCTGAGCTCAGTCTTCGAGCTAGACTGGGCGGTGCAACCTCCCTGACAGAGAGGTAGCACCGCATGAGCTCGGTCTTCGAGCTCTGGCAGAGAGGTGCAACCGCCTGGGCTCAGTCTCCGAGCTCTGCCAAGCGGTGCAACCTCTCCAGTCAGGAGGTGCAACCGCCTGATCCCGGAATTCCGGGATTTTATCGTTTTTGAGCTCCAAATTTGAATTGGGTTGGGGCCTATAAATATCCCACCCATTCGGCACAGAAATGATACAGACCTACACCGAAATCTTGATTCTTTCTGTGATTCTAAGAGCTCAAAATTGTTGTAAAGCCTTTAAGTCTCCTCCTTCTGTTCTTTAAGCTTCTGAATTGTAAAGTGAGGAGAGAAAGGTTCTGTAAGGGTTGTCTCCTGAGCCCATCAAAAGGAGTGAAACTGTAAAAGGGCAGTTGGCCTTCGCCCATTGAAGTAAGGCAGCTAGTTGACGTCGGTGACCTCGTCGGAGGAGGAAGCCAAAAGTGGAGTAGGTCAAGACTAACCAAACCACTCTAAATCTCTGGTTTGCTTTTGTTTTGAGTACCTTATCATTACTGCAAACCTCCTACATAACTACTGCTCTCTGTGCCTTTACGAACAAGTTCTTAGTGCTGATGTTTTCGAATCTGCATTCAGACGTAAATCTGTGTTTTTCATACGATCAGCTTACGTTTGTGTTTTGATTCTGCAAAACTGTCTTCTGCGCTTTTTATGAACTAGCTTCTAAGTTTAGATCTCTTTGAAACTGTTTTAGACGCAAACTACGTTTAGACGTAAAACTGCGTTTAGACGCAAACTGCGTTTTGACGAAAAATTGTGTTTAAACGTAAACTGTGCAAACTGTGTTTAAACATAAAACTGTGTTTTAGACGTAAACTTCTTTTAAACGTAAAACTACGTTTAGACGTAAAACTGCGTTTAGACGCAAACTATGTTTAGACGTAAAACTACGTTTAGACGTAAACTGAGTTTAGACGCAAAACTGTGTTTAGACACAAACTGCGCAAACTGTGTTTGGACATAAAACTGTGTTTTAGACGTAAACTACTTTTAGACGTAAACTGCGTTTAGACGTAAAACTGCGTTTAGACGTAAACTGAGTTTAGACGCAAAACTGCGTTTTGACGTAAAATTGTGTTTAGACGCAAAACTACGTTTAGACGCAAACTGTATTTAAACGCAAACTCAGTTTAGACGTAAACTGTGCTTAGACGTAAACTGCGCTTAATCTTAAGTAATCTTAGAATCGGCTTTTACATTAAAATCGTTTTTATCGGACGAACGCAGCTTTCGTTTTTAAATCGCTGAAAGATTTCCGCTGCACTAATTCACCCCCCCCCTCTTAGTGTTCTTGATCCTAACACCTGTTGCAATTCACGGGGAGATCAAAGGTTGATCCACGGTGGTGGAGATGATGGCGGAATTCGGCGACGATCTTTTAAGCAATTGTGAGAATTGCTTTGGGCGGTTGTGGAGGGCTGATGGATGGCAGTGGAAGGGCAGCGAGATGCCAAGAACGCTGCTCAGATACCAGGTGTTAGAAACCTTGCAGATTCTAAACTTGGGGTTGATCTCTTTAGGGGATCGGCCTCCTTGGAACTCTCTAGGGGTTCCTCCTTCCAAGTTGCTGCTCAAAGGCTGCATAAAAGATTCATCTATTGCTTATGAAAAGAGAAGGAATATATGGCTATTTATAGGGCTTCTAAATCCTAACTCCTAATAGAACTCCTACTTAAGACTCTTACTTCTAACCAACTCCTAGTAGGACTCCTACTCAAGACTCCTATTCCCTTACAACTCCTAATTCTTCTCTAAGAAAACACCTCCTACATGAATGCCCCTCTCAATTAGGACTCTTCTAGCTAGAGTCCTAACAGAATGTCACTCTCAATTAGGACTCTCTTAGCTAGAGTCCTAACAATTTTACATGAATGTCCCTCTCAATTAGGACTCTCCAAGCTAGAGTCCTAACAGGTACTCCTGAATGGTGGAGGTTTGTCGGATCTTTGCTAGTTGTTCGTCAATATTCTCGTAATCGGTTGGTCTGAAGTGGAGCAGCAATCCTTCTTTGAATTGTTGCCATGAAAGGACTCCATAAGTATGTTCAAACCAGTCAAACCACTGTATAGCATCCCCTTTAAGATGTATAGCTGTAATTTTCACCATAGTTGCATCCGCGGTTTTGTGGTACTGAAAATATCGCTCCGCGCGCGAGATCCAACCAATCGGGTCTCCTTCTTCCCATCTAGGGAAGTCCACTCTCATGCATAGATAGTTGGGGTCAGTCATAGAGCCTCCCCTCCCTTGGAACTCATCTCTTTGGGCCTAGTGCGATTGGGCAAAGCTCTCTCCGTGATAAGATTTTTTCGGGCTCAATGGTCGGCCCAGTCTGAGTTCGGTAAAGAGCGTCCGAATCATATCCTCTATTCGCACCTCCAAGGCTTCGAATTTAGCATTGATTGCCTCCTTAGATGCCATAGTATATGCCTCCAAATCTATGATGTTAAGATCTCTCTTTTGTTGTCAGGTTAAAGGCATGTATAGGTTGAGAGAGGTGATGGTCGAAAGGGTTGGTAGATCGGTGGATGTAGGCTACGGTTTAGGCTTGTTTTGTGGCTATTTTGGGTGCAGTTTGAGGGTGTGGTTTGGTAAAGTTTTAGGGCTGTAGATGAAAGTTTTGGATCCGTGGTAGATGGTAGCAAAGGTTCGATAGAAATAAGTGGAAGTTGCAGCAAGTATGTGCTGTCTTGTAAGAGTAGAATTGTCGTAGAAGAAACAATGGTTTCTCGATTTAATTTCCACCAAAAACTTGAGAGAATTGAGGAGGGAATTGATAGCAAAATCATAGTTTATATGGCAGCAAGGATATCTAATTTAATCAAGAAAATTTCGGCAGTATAACAGCAAGGAAATTGGTGCAAGTTGCGATTGCAGAATTATCGTAGAGAAATTTCAGCGGGTTACGACGAAAATTTGCAACAACACAAAATCATTTTTAGAGATGAATTTCTTAATAGATCAATCATAGATAGAAGCCAAGATGATCTATGAAGTGTATAAGAAATTTCATTCAAAAAATATTGCAAATAGATGGGTTAAGGCAACAATATCCAAACAATGTAGTATCAAGATCAAACAAACAGTGTTATGGAGCTGAAATTTTACAGTGCAGATTTTCAAGTATAGTAGATTAGACGTAAAAGATCAATGGTTTATATTGAGAATTTTTCGAAAAACCAAATGGAAATCTGCTGTTAGGAAGTGTCAAAGATGTCATAAAAATTTCATATAAATTTGGATAAAAAAAGCACAGTAGGAAGATCAAACAGATGGTGCTATGCAGCTAGAATTCTGCAATGTATCTTTCATCGTAGAGATGAAAACTTTGTGACGAAAGGTTTATGCAGCAATATAGGAACAATTTTTTTTTTTTAGATTTTCGAATAAGAATAACTAAATTGCAGCAGTAGTAAGGTAGGAAACCAGAACCTGTTGCAATCCACGGGGAGATCAAAGGATGATCCACGGTGGTGGAGATGATGGCGGAATTCGGCGATGATCTTTTAAGTAAATGTGGGAATTGCTTTGGGCGGTTGTGGAGGGCTGATGGATGGCAATGGAAGGGCAGCGAGATGTCAAGAACGCTGCTCTGAGACTAGGTGTTAGAACCCTTGCAGATTCTAAACTTGGGGTTGATCTCTTTAGGGGATCGGCCTCCTTGGAACTCTATAGGGGTTCCTCCCTCCAAGTTGCTGCTCAAAGGCTGCAGAAAAGATTCATCTATTGCTTATCAAAAGAGGTGGAATACATGACTATTTATAGGGTTTCTAAACCCTAACTCCTAATAGGACTCTTACTTAAGACTCCTACTTCTAACCAACTCCTAATAGGACTCCTACTCAAGACTCCTACTTATAACCAACTCCTAATAGGACTCCTACTCAAGACTCCTATTCCTTTACAACTCCTTATTCTTCTCTAAGAAATAACCTCCTAATCCTAGCCAGCCACTTCACCTCTTTAATAGGGGTCGACTTATGTAGGTTTTACATGAATGTCCCTCTCAATTAGGACTCTCCTAGCTGGAGTCCTAATAGCCTCTCTGAACTCTCTCCTCACTGAAATTTATTTGGACTGAGCGGTTGTCCAATTTTAAATTCTACAAACAAAGCACGTAATTTGTCCTCCAAGCGTGATTCACGTCGCGATTCAATCCAAGATTTCAATGCTTTAAATTTGGCATCAATTGAATCTTGAGAAGTCATATCATATGCTTGTAGATAAGAGATATCCCTATCTTTTTTCTGTTGATAGGTTAATGGCATGGGGCGGTGGAAGGTGTTAGGACCTTTTTATTTTTAAGTTTTTTAATAATGTTTATTGAGTCTGTTTAGTTCAATTAGAGTTGGGTAGAAGTTTATTTAATATTTATTTATTATTAAGAGTCTAAGTCCGAGTGAACTCTAGGTGGAACTCTATAAATAGTGATGTAACCCTTTTTTCAAGCAATCAATTAATGAAATATTATTTCAGTTCGTTATGATAAACCCTAGGAGGTCGATCCTCTCGAAGTGATCAAGGAGGCCGATCCCGTCGAAGTGATCAAGGAGGCCGATTCCTCGAAGTGATTATCTCCTTTTCTTCCATTT
Organism: Musa acuminata AAA Group; assembly: GCF_036884655.1. Taxonomy (NCBI): domain Eukaryota; kingdom Viridiplantae; phylum Streptophyta; class Magnoliopsida; order Zingiberales; family Musaceae; genus Musa; species Musa acuminata. The sequence continues at coordinate 12,614,900 of NC_088331.1, forward strand.
CTCCTCTTTCTTTTATGATAAAACCTTAAGGTTCTATCATTTGGTATCAAAGCAGTGATTCTTGGTGTTCTCGCTGCAATATTGGCGTAGCTATCATAAAAAAAAAAAAAAGGAAAGGAAAGACCGGCAAACACACACAATTGAGAACTCTTGCTTCCGACAAGCCCACGGCCACCGCTACTCTTCGGCCAGCGACCACCACCGCCGCCACTACAAGGCGACTCCACTGCTACCACTACTTCCTAGTTGCTCGCCATCGCTCGATCACCGCCGGCCGCCTCCCAGCCGCAACCCTAGCTGCCTCCCCATTGGGTCGTAGCCCCAGCCGTCGGTTGCCTCCCTCCTCATGGCAACCCTTGGTGACGCTACTCCCAGTAGTGCCACCACCACTACTAGCCATAGTAATTCTCTCCTCGTCAATCCTAGCCGTCGGCGAGGCTTCAGCGTCGCTAGCGTGTCATGGACAAAGTTCTAAACAGGATGTTTGATGTAATACTTATGTATATCCATGTCTTTTTGTTTGTTCATGCTTTGCACAGCATGTAGAGGGACGATCGAAGGTTTAATAGTCCCATTTTAGTTAGGTTTGGTGGCCGCTTTAGGCTTATAAATAAAGGTTGTGTCATATGGATAATTGTGAGAGATTATCGACCTGTAGTGGACCATTTTGACCCTTTGTTGTGCAATTGTTCAGAGCTTGTAAAGTCTGTTTGTAATTTACATTGTCTATAAAGTGTTTTCGAAAATGTTTGCTTATGGATCTCGAGTGAGGTGTTTTTTCTAACCCGTTTTCTCTTTTGTAAGTCCTAAGGGACCATGGGAGGCTTCGGGGTGGCTAACCTTTGCGGACGGATACGCAAGGGTGCTGCACGACTTAGGCAAAACCAGCTAAGTCCGTGACAAATGGTATTATAGCAGGATAAGCACTCATAGAAACACTTGGCATGCAAACATGGGGGACCTAGCGGGGCTGCGTTGAGGGCAATCAGTACACGCGCAACCGTTTGGGGGAAAACGGGCATGGAGATGTAAGGAAAATGAGTCGCTTGGAGGAGCAGGCATCTAAGATTGGCATTTAGAGCAATGTCCAACCCTTCGCGTAAGAGGCACCACGAGAACAAGTAAACTTAGAAGAATACAAAGCACATAAAGGTTGGGATGGCTGAGTTTGAGCTACGCCTCAACGTTGACAACTATACTTGATGGTGCTCAAGGCAAGTGAGGCGCTTGGTAAAGGATGAGACCATGCAAGGTGGAATGAGTTGCTCAGTGACCGAAAGAGTTATGTAAAGCTCACAAAAGTGAGGAGAATTTCTAACTCGAAGAATTCGATACTCATGCATGAGCTTGTATACGGATGATGGAATGTTCGCGGTCATCCCAAGGCGACCAAAACTTGACGCCATGGAGCATTGAAACTTTCTCTTCGGCATGTGAATGATACATCCGTAGGAGGCTGAAGTGTGCAGTGAGTTCAGAATGTTGCTAGGCCTTGAGTGGTGTAGTGGGGGCTGTATTGACGTGGAGTCGCAATCTAGCAAGTGTGTTTGCAAGAGGCAGAACAATGCATAGTTTGTTCAACAATTCGGAGTAGACCAAGGGGATGGTGGTCTCCGAAATGAAGAGAGATATTTCTCCAATGGGATAGATATCCAAGAGAGATAAGTCCCGATTCTCTAAAGAGAGAATCATGTGCAACAGACCATACATGTTGAGGAGGAGTACCTTAAAAATGACAACTTCATGAAGCTGACCGAGCGAGTGGCGAGGAGTCGTTGCATGATCTCGCTTGAGAGAATGCATTGGTGGATGCATTACGATATAAAGTGGGGGAGCAACCCAAAGCAATACAAATGAAGGCACACTTGGAGTCGATATGGAGATCAAACTTAAGGGAGGGCTGACCTATGGAATGGTGGATACCCAAGCTGTATGAAATGAGCCGACATAGAAGATAGGACATGGAGCGGAGGCTCAGAGCTTTCTTTGGACAGAGGTCAAGGACATGAACTCTTGCAGAGGCAAGAGCAAGATCATGTTGTTCCAAGGGTCCTTCATTCTGATGGAGCGGACTCATCTTGCATGGTGCCAAAGACGAAGGGAGCTTCTGGGCATATGCACCTTATCTTGGAGAAGCATTTGATGGAACTAAGGCGACTCAACTTGCGGAGGCAAAGTTGGGTTCAAAAAGCCTTGGCACGGGGCAAGAGGATGTAGAGGCGGGTACTTTTAAAGAATATTCCATAGTGTTGCCATTCATGTTGCCATGAAGGAAGCGGTGCGCAGCGGAGATTGTGCTGGTAGGGATAGAGGCTCAGTATCTAAACAATGGTGCACTATTTGCAGCGAAGTCGGTGGACTTTGGGAGTTACTAGGCGACGGACTATCCTAGAGTGGCGCTTCATCTAGATGTGACCCAAGAGTGGGTGGATAAAGGTTGATTGCCAAAGGAGCAAACAAAATCGATGGTGGAAGAGACCCTGCGATGAATGGGCAGAGGCCACACATGGAGGGATCACAATTCGAGTTCATCCCACAAGGATCAGAATGCAATAGAGGTATCACCAGGATGTCATGGACTTAGCTGGTTTTGCCTAAGTCATGTGGCACCCTTGCATGTCCGTCTGTAGAGGTCAGCCTCCCCAAAGCCTCCCATAGTCCCTTAGGACCTACGAAAGAGAAAATGAGTTGGAGAGAATGCCTTACTCGAGATCCACAAGCAAACATTCCAGGAAACACTTCATAGACAATGTAAATTACAACATACTTTACAAGCTCTGAACAGTTGCACAACAAACGGTCAAAATGGTCCATTACAGATCGAAAATCTCTCACAAGTGTCCACAAGACACAACCTTTATTTATAAGCCTAAAGCTGCCACCAAACCAAACTAAAATGGGACTATTAAGCCTTCAGCCATCCCTCTACATGTTGTTCAAAGCATGAACATACCAAAAGACATGGACATATATAAGCATTACATCAAACATCCTGTTTCGAAGTTTGTCCGTGACATTCTCCCCCACTTATTCCTTCAACGTCCTCTCGAAGCCTTTGTCGACACTGTAACTCCTTGCCTTTGCTAAGTCTTTAATCTTCTGCTCCAACTGCAATGTGCCTCCTAGCTCCCAACTGCTCTCCGCTGCTGTTTTTGAGTAGTCGAACATTTGATCTGCCATGCTGCTTCAACTCGTCAATGACTCTGACTCTAGTGTGGGGTTGGTTAAGTTATGTTGTTCGCTGTTGGTTCCTACGTATAACATCCCCCATTTTTGAAAATTTAGTAAAATGTATGTTTGTAAAAATAAGGATTATTTAATAATTATTTTATATTAAATGATATTATATTAAAGGTTTATGGCTAGGGACCTAAGAGTAAATATTAGAAGTTTGATATAATTTATGAAAGATTCAAATTTAAGTTATATATATATATATATATAGTGGACATGTGTCACTAACTAACCTAAGGTTGGTGCCACTTATCTTCGCTCTAAAGATGACACCTAGCCCCTTTCATGCATGCATGACACCTTGCAACTTTTGCATTAGCCAAAACCCAAATAATTAGATGAAAGGTTAAAGAAAACAAACCTGAAGAATTGCAGCCAACGTGAGTTTGAGAAAAGAAGAAGAAGAAGAAGAAGAAGAAGAACTTGAGGTTTTTTTCATCAATTTTTCCACATTTGGGATTCAAATAATTTTAAGGCAAGTGTTCTAACCCCATCCCACAGTAACCTTAATCTCTGTTTCCATTTTTATTCTGCAAAATTTGAAAGATTTCAACTGAGAACCAGACCTTCTTTCGTTTTGATATAAAGCTATGAATCTGTAATTTTTCGGTAATCTGCCTCTATGCAATTTTTCGGTCATAACATTTTGTGATAAATTCTGATTTAGACAAGACCTATTCCATTTGAAAGTAGACAAAAAAATCTTTATTTTGATACTAAGATCGAATGAATTGGAGTTTAAATGCCTACTAAGACTTCTGCTTAAATTAACCCTACAGATTATGTAAAACAAGGACCGAAATTTCTGACCTCTTGTTGCTTAACTACTTATAACTTTCTGCTGTGAACTCAGATTCATACAAAGTATGATTTATTCGAAGCTAGACTCAAAATGCTTTCTGTATATATCTGATTTGAAATTTTTGGAGTATAATTTCTAACTGAAACATCTGCTTTCATCGACCCTATGGACTCAGTAAAACAGAGCTAATATTTTCAGACCTTTCGCTACGATATTATCTGTAACTCCCTGTTGCAAATTCCAATTCTTGTAAAACTTGATTTACCTAAAAGTAGATTGACAAAGCTTTCTGGTGACACCTATTTTTTATAAATTGGAACATAATTGGTTATCCAAATAATTCATACAATGTTCCTATCAAATTCTACCAGAATCGAGCTTTGGTCGATTTCGGCTTTCCTTGTTTCTTCTCTTTGGAAATCGATTTCGGCAAAAACTCTTACTTCAGTTAAGCTTTACATTATTACCTTAAATTCCTGTATACTTTTGTCCTTTATTTATTTGTACATTTGCAGCTATCATCTAAAGGTCATGTTTGCATCGTAATGATTCGGCACATGCATCCCATTGTTCCGCATTTGCTTTCGATATGTACCTCTTCCAGTTTCATTTCGTTGGACATTGAATTCACCTAACTTTCTTATTTCAATTAAGCTATATGTGATTTCTTGAAATCCTTGTATGCTCTTGCTTTTGTTTTCTTTCAAATCTGAATACATTTATGAAAGATTATGTTTGTGTCGTATTGACTCGAAAGGCATATGTATATTTCGTTGTTCCCCATGTGCTTCTGATATGTCCCAAATCATTATTCACAATATCCTTTTGTACTCTGGTGTTTGTGGGATTATTTGGACCTTTACCAGAAATGGTAAAGGGTATGTGCTTAGAGCCCGCGATGCTCTAGATTATGTTTGGTGGTCATTCAGAAATGGATGGACCATATTATGTTTAGAATCCCACTTCACCTTCTATCTGTTTGATATGAAATTCAGAGCCGACCTAGCACTTGGGTAGGGTGAGAGGGCTCGAGTAGGAAAAGGCTACCCGTGGATGGAGTCGAGAACTCATCACGGCGTGGAGCCACCACTGAGTTAAACCTCACATGCACTATGCTAGAGTACGACGTTTGAGCTTCTATTTCGTATTTATTCTTTGATATGTTCCAAAATGCTTCTTATGCTTCCAAAATATTTCCATATGCCATTGATACGTTCTGAAGCATTTCATTCACCATTGATATGTTCCGAACTATTTCTTATGCCAATGATATGCTCCAATTATCTTTCCTCGATTGTATGAACAAAACGTGCTTTGAACAAAATGACATCGTAATTCTGCATTCATGATATCCAAAATGCTCCTTACGTCTTTGTTATGCCTTGAAATTACCATATGTCATCGATATACTCCTTATACTAATAATATGCTCCAATTACCTTTCCTCGATTGTATGAACAAAACGTGCTTCGAACGAAATGACATCGTAATTCTGCATTCATGATATCCAAAATGCTCCTTATGTCTTTGTTATGTGTTGAAATTACCATATGTCATCGATATGCTCCTTATGCCAATGATATGCTCCAATTACCTTTCCTCGATTGTATGAATAAAATGTGCTTCGAATGATACGACACTATAATTCTGCATTCAAATAAAACATGCTACTGTTTCATCTTGTATTTCTGCTTTATATTTTGATACCTTATTTGTTTGAAACCTGTCCTCTTTGCTATGGATATGTTAGTCATTTGCTGAGCTTTATATGCTCACCTCGTTGCTATATAAATTTTTCAGGATAGCTTATCGTTCACTAAAATGTGTAAATTGGGTTGAGGCAGTGGAAGACTAGAAGATTTTGGGGCAAATATTTTGTACTTGATAGGTTGATGTTGTATAAGTTCTTTTTAGGTGTAATGAAATATCAATGACAAATCTAGATTGATGTATCTTGTAAATATTTGAAAAGTACCTCTTACGTCAGGATTTTGGAAATGTTAAGTCTAAACTGTGTACTGATATAAACATGTAGTACATGTTGGTTTTGTGATTGCATTAAATGTCGCGCTTATGAATTTATGATATAGTTATGGTTTAGTTAAGTTGTTTTTGGATTTTAAGAATCATCTAGTGACATGATGTATGATTATAAACTGCATAGGTTTTATGAATTGTGGATTGTAGAGGTGAATGACTTGAATATTTTTCTTAGTGACCTCAAATGTGTGATTGGATCCTGGATTGTTTGTTGAATTATAATATTATCAATCTTGAGTTAGGTTCACACCTCCTGAATGAAAATTATATTCGGGGGGGGGGGGATGTGACAAGTTGGTATCAGAGCATGGTTTGAGGATCACTGAAATATTTGATATGTTGACGTGCAAAATATATTGAGGTCTGGTGAACTTCAGTGATTGGTGAAAATTTTCTTTGATGCATTTTAGGAATCTAGGATGACGAGGATATTTAGTCCTCCTACTTCATCTACTTTTGATTAATTAAGTATGATAAAAGGGTTGATCGGGGATATTAAATCAGAGTAGCACAGTAGAAGCGTGGTGAACCTAATACATTAGTAGCAGAAAAATTGGTGATGCGATTGGAGAAGATATTTGATGTACGAAATTGTTCTAATGATCAAAAGAATTTCTTGAGAACAAGGATAGGAATAGCAAGGACAAGTTTAAAAAAAAAAAAAGATTAGAAATGAATCAGAATGTGATAATAAGAGGGTCAAGACATCATCGATTTGAAAAGGGAAGTCACCACAAAAGATTCAGTCCTGTGTACGATGCGAGTTAGATTATGAAATAAGTTTGTATTTGTAGGTGACTGGAGCCTATTTTGCTTATGAAAATTTGGATTATAAAATAAAAGACTACCCTTTGAATAAGAAGAAAGAATCACTGTCTCATAAATCATCAGTCCATGTTAGAGTGTATGTTATCACGGAATATGATTCTAAAGCTTCTGAATTAGTGGTTGAAGGTACAATTCATGTTTCTGAAAGAATGCAAATATTTGTTTGACCATGTGTCTCATCTATGATTTGATTCGTAATATTTTGCTTATCACATGGGCATTCAACCTAAACCACTGGATTATATGCTATATGTAAATACGACTATTAGGGATTGTTTGATAACAAACTCGATCTGGTCATCTTGTTTGATTTCTATTGGAGAACACAAACTTCTTACTGATTTGGTTCTCCTAGATATTTAGAATTTTGATATAATACTAAGTATGGATTGACTATCTTCCAATCATACCAGTATAGATTGTTATACAAAATGATCACTTTTTGTATACTAGATCATCCCATCTTTTATTTTGAGAGTACTGGGCATGATTTACCTCCTTGCCTGATGTATTTCCAAATGACTTGCCTGGTTTATCTCTAGATAGAGAGGGTGAAATTACTATTGATTTGATCCCCGGGACAACCCAAATATCTAAGCCTCCTTACGGAATGGCACCACTTGAGCTAGAGGAATTGTAAAAGCAACTACAAGAACTATTAGATAAGGGTTTCATTCGACCCGGTGTTTCACCATGGGGTGATGATTGTGAGCAAAGTTTTCAAGAGTTAAAAAGGAGATTGACTAATGCCCCTATTCTCACTATTCCAAGTGGTGATGAGGGATTTATGGTTTACACTGATGCTTCAAGAAAGGGCCTTAGATATGTTTTGATGCAAAAAGGGAAAGTGATTGCTTATGCTTCTAGACAACTAAAGAGTTATGAACTGAATTATCCAACTCATGATTTAGAATTGACAGCAATTATTTTTTTTCTCTAAAGATTTGGAGGCATTACTTGTATGAGCGAACATTTAAAATCTTTACTGATCACAAGAGTTTAAAATATATTTTTACTCAAAAAAAAGAGTTAAACATGAGGCAACGGAGATGGATAGAACTTCGAAAGGATTATGATTGTACCATTCGTTATCACCCGGGTAAAACTAATGTTGTAGCAGATGCCCTTAGTAAAAAAATCTATAAGTTTTATGACGACTTTGGTTGTGAAGTAATGGAAGTTATTAGAAGAGAATTATAATTTAAATATTATGAGAGAAGGGCAAGACTCAATGATATTAATAGCCTCCATCCAAGTGCAATATGATCTAATTCAATAAATTAAAGAAGGACAACTATGAGATCGACGCTTGATCTGCTTAAGGAATGATGTGGAAAAGGGATTGAAACTGAATTTTTGAGTTTCAAAGGATGACCTATTAAGATTTGGGGATAGAATATGTGTTCCAAATGACTCAGATATCAAAAAATCAAATCCTAAGGGAAGGTCATAATTCAAAGTACACCATGCAACCTAGTAGCACTAAGATGTATAGACATCTCCAAAGTCATTATTGGTGGGAAGGTATGAAGAAGGAGATTGCAATATATGTTTCAAAGTGTTTGACTTGTCAGCAAATCAAAGCAGAACACCAAAGACCTAGAGGTTTATTGCAACCTTTAGATATTCTTGAATGAAAATTAAATTCGAGGAAGCGTGACAGAGTGAGAATGTATTACCATGGACTTTATTTCAGGACTACCCCAAACTTCTAGAAAGCATGATGCTATTTGGGTTATCATTGATAGGTTAACGAAATCTGCACATTTCCTACCGATCAATATGACTTATTCTCTTGATAGGCTTGCAGATTTATATATAAATGAAATAGTAAGACTTCATGGTGTTCCAAAGGAGATAATCTCTGATAAAGACTCCAGATTTCTATCTAGATTTTAGAGAAGGTTACAGGAATCTATTGGCACTAAAGTCAAGTTTAGCACTGCTTATCACCCTCAAACTGATGGTCAATCAGAAAGAACCATGTAAACACTTAAGGATTTGCTTTGAGCCTATGTTATGGATTGAAAATGTGAATGGGATAAAGATATCTCTCTTATTGAGGTCACTTATAATAATAGTTATCATTCAAGTATTCAGATGGCTCCTTATGAAGCTTTATATGGGTGAAAGTGCATGACGCCTATATGTTGGGAAGAAATTAGTGACAGAAAGTTATTAGCACCAGATAAAGTACAAGAGACTACTGAGAAAATTCAACTTATAAGAAAAAGGTTAAAGACTGCTCAGAGTCATCAAAAGAGTTATGCTGATAACAGAAGACGAAATATTGAGTTCAAATCGGGGATTTTGTATTCCTGAAGGTCTCCCCTTCTAAAGGCATTGTAAGATTTGGGAAGAAAGGAAACTTAAGCCCAAGATTTATTGGACCTTTTGAGATTCTTGAGAGGGTTGGTTTTGTCGCTTATAGGATTGCCTTGCCACCATCATTGTGCCATATCCATGATATGTTTTATGTTTCAATGATCAGAAAGTATATACATGATCCCTCTCATATCATTAAGTATGAGCCGATGGTGATTGATAAAGACTTGTCTTATGTGGATGAGCCCACTCAGATTGTTGATAAAAAAGAAAAGATCTTGAGGAATCGGGTTATCCCTATAGTTAAAGTGATCTGGAGATATCATTCTGGTGAGGAAACAACTTGGGAGCTTGAGAAAGAAATGATAAAAGCTTATCCTCATCTTTTCGTCGAATGAGGTATGATAAATTTAGAGGACTAAATTTTTTTTTAAGGAAGGGAGAGTCTAACATCCCACATTTTTAAAAATTTCGTAAAAGGTATGTTTGTAAAAATAAGGATTATTTAATAATTATTTTATATTAAATAATATTATATTAAAGGTTTATGGCTAGGGACCTAAGAGTAAATATTAGAAGTTTGATATAATTTATGAAAGATTCAGATTTAAGTTTAAAATATATATATATATATATATATATATATATATATATATATATAGTGGACATGTGTCACTAACTAACCTAAGGTTGGTGCCACTTATCTTTGCTCTAAAGATGACACCTAGCCCCTTTCATGCATGCATGACACCTTGTAACTTTTGCATTAGTCAAAACCCAAATAATTAGATGAAAGGTTAAAGAAAATAAACCTGAAGAGTTGCAGCCAACGTGAGTTTGAGAAAAGAAGACGAAGAAGAAGAAGAAGAAGAAGAACTTGAGGTTTTTTTCATCAATTTTCTCACATTTGGGATTCAAATAATTTTAAGGCAAGTGTTCTAACCTCATCCCACAGTAACCTTAATCTCTGTTTCCATTTTTATGCTGCAAAATTTAAAAGATTTCAACTGAGAACCAGACCTTCTTTCATTTTGATATAAAGCTATGAATTTGTAATTTTTCGGTAATCTGACCTCTATGCAATTTTTCGGTCATAACATTTTGTAATAAATTCTAATTTAGACAAGACCTATTCCATTTGAAAGTAGACAAAAAAATATTTATTTTGATACTAAGATCGAATGAATTGGAGTTTAAATGCCTACTAAGACTTCTGTTTAAATTAACCCTACAGATTCTATAAAATATGGACCGAAATTTCTGACCTCTTGTTGCTTAACTACTTATAACTTTCTGCTGTGAACTCAGATTCATACAAAGTATGATTTATTCGAAGCTAGACTCAAAATGCTTTCTGTATATGTCTGATTTGAAATTTTTGGAGTATAATTGCTAACTGAAACATCTGCTTTCATCGACCCTATGGACTCAGTAAAACAGAGCTAATATTTTCAGACCTTTCGCTACGATATTATCTGTAACTCCCTGTTGCAAATTCCAATTCTTGTAAAACTTGATTTACCTAAAAGTAGATTGACAAAGCTTTCTGGTGACACCTATTTTTTATAAATTGGAACATAATTGGTTATCCAAATAATTCATACAATGTTCCTATCAAATTCTACCAGAATCGAGCTTTGGTCGATTTCGGCTTTCCTTGTTTCTTCTATTTGGAAATCGATTTCGGCAAAAACTCTTACTTCAGTTAAGCTTTACATTATTACCTTAAATTCCTGTATACTTTTGTTCTTTATTTATTTGTACATCTGCAGCTATCATCTAAAGGTCATGTTTGCATCGTAATGATTCGGCACATGCATCCCATTGTTCCGCATTTGCTTTCGATATGTACCTCTTCCAGTTTCATTTCGTTGGACATTGAATTCACCTAACTTTCTTATTTCAATTAAGCTATATGTGATTTCTTGAAATCCTTGTATGCTCTTGCTTTTGTTTTCTTTCAAATCTGAATACATTTATGAAAGATTATGTTTGTGTCGTATTGACTCGAAAGGCATATGTATATTTCGTTGTTCCGCATGTGCTTCTGATATGTCCCAAATCATTATTCACAATATCCTTTTGTACTCTGGTGTTTGTGGGATTATTTGGACCTTTACCAGAAATGGTAAAGGGTATGTGCTTAGAGCCCGCGATGCTCTAGATTATGTTTGGTGGTCATTCAGAAATGGATGGACCATATTATGTTTAGAATCTCACTTCACCTTCTATCTGTTTGATAAGAAATTCAGAGCCGACCTAGCACTTGGGTAGGGTGAGAGGGCTCGAGTAGGAAAGGGCTACCCATGGATGGAGTCGAGAACTCATCACGGCGTGGAGCCACCACTGAGTTAAACCTCACATGCACTATGCTAGAGTACGACGTTTGAGCTTCTATTTCGTATTTGTTCTTTGATATGTTCCGAAATGCTTCTTATGCTTCCAAAATATTTCCATATGCCATTGATACGTTCTGAAGCATTTCATTCACCATTGATATGTTCCGAACTGTTTCTTTTGCCAATGATATGCTCTAATTATCTTTCCTCGATTGTATGAACAAAACGTGCTTCGAACGAAATGACATCGTAATTTTGCATTCATGATATCCAAAATGCTCCTTACGTCTTTGTTATGCCTTGAAATTGTTGAATCTCGTATTTTGATGATGAAACTACTTGATATATGTTTATGATTTAATCTGCGGTTTGAGTGACGTAGGATGCTTCGATCAGGATGAGACAATTAAAGCAGGAAAATCATGTTGTGCCGAAGGAACATGTCAGAAGATTGGACGTCGGGCCGGTGGATCGGTCGACGTATCGACAGAAGGCTTCGGGCCGTGGACTCGGGCATCGGGCCAAGAAGAGCGGGTATTGTGCCAAGGATATCAGAGTTGCGTAGTCAATTGGCCAATTAGGCAATAAGCTGCAGGAGAGGACGATGCGCCGAAGAATCGGACGAAGCGTCGAGGGACCAATGACATGTCGGACAACTTGGTTAATTGCTTAGGATTAATTGTCTTGATCGAAGTTTTGTTTTAAGTGTGCAGGATTAACTACGATGAAAGTTAGACAAGCAGCAGGAGTTGCGCCGGAGTCAAGTTCATGATCACGTTGGGAGTTCGAGAGTTCGACGGAAGTTCGGACGATCGTCGGAGGTTCTGCGGGAACAGATCCGAGAAGTCCAGAAGCTTGCCAAGCGAAGCTCGTCAGAACTCGCCAAGTGGATCGTCGCAAGTCCAGGAGTTTGCCGGAAGTCCGCAGAAGCCTCACTGAGGGTTCATCGGATGATCGACGGAAGTTCGCCGGAAACTCGCCGGAAGAAGCGATTGACGCATCGGAGCAAAGCTGCAGAAATTATCTTAGATTTAATCGTAGTTAGCACGTTGATTTAGTTGGAAAATGGGAGGTGATCCCATTAGCTTAATCTTGGGGCAATTGGGCCCCTGAAAAGATTGAAATTGGGCCGAATGGAGCTAACCATTCGGACCCTGATTGCACCAGGAGGTGCAACCGCCTAGGCCAGGAGGTGGCACCGCCTGGGCTAAGTCTCCTAGCGAGACTGGGCGGTGCAACTGCCCCAGCCAGGAGGTGCAACCGCCTGAGCTCAGTCTTCGAGCTAGACTGGGCGATGCAACCTCCTTGACAGAGAGGTAGCACCGCTTGAGCTCGGTCTTCGAGCTTTGGTAGAGAGGTGCAACCGCCTTAGTCAAGAGGTGGCACCGCCTGGGGCTCAGTCTCCGAGCCATACTTAGGCGATGCAACCGCCCCTGACAAAGAGGTGCAACCGCCTGGGCTCAGTCTACGAGCTCTGCAAGGCGGTGCAACCTCTCCAGTCAGGAGGTGCAACCGCCTGATCCCGGAATTCCGGGATTTGATGGTTTTGAGCTCCAAATTTGAACTGGGTTGGGGCCTATAAATACCCCACCCATTCAGCACAGAAAGAGTAAGACCTACACCGAAATCTTGATTCTTTCTGTGATTCTAAGAGCTCAAAATTGTTGTAAAGCCTTTAAGTCTCTTCCTTCTGTTCTTTAAGCTTTTGAATTGTAAAGTGAGGAGAGAAAGGTTATGTAAGGGTTGTCTCCTGAGCCCATCAAAAGGAGTGAAACTGTAAAAGGGCAGTTGGCCTTCGCCCATTGAAGGAAGGCAGCTAGTTGACGTCGGTGACCTAGTCGGAGGAGGAAGCCAAAAGTGGAGTAGGTCAAGACTGACCGAACCACTCTAAATCTATGGTTTGCTTTTATTTCGAGTACCTTATCATTACTGCAAACCTCCTACATAACTACTGCTCTCTGCGCCTTTACGAACAAGTTCTAAGTGCTGATCTTTTCGAATCTGCATTCAGACGTAAATCTGTGTTTTTCGTACGATCAGCTTACGTTTGTGTTTTGATTCTCCAAAACTGTCTTCTACGCTTTTATGAACTAGCTTCTAAGTTTAGATCCCTTTGAAACTATTTTAGACGCAAACTACGTTTAGACGTAAAACTGCGTTTAGACGCAAACTGCGTTTAGACGTAAAACCGCGTTTAAACGTAAACTGCGCAAACTGTGTTTAAACATAAAACTGTGTTTTAGAAGTAAACTTCTTTTAAACGTAAAACTACGTTTAGACGTAAAACTGCGTTTAGACGCAAACTACGTTTAGACGTAAAATTGCGTTTAGACATAAATTGAGTTTAGACACAAAACTGTGTTTAGACGCAAACTGCGCAAACTGTGTTTAGACATAAATCTGTGTTTTAGATGTAAACTACTTTTAGATGCAAACTGCGTTTAGACGTAAAACTGCGTTTAGAGGTAAACTGAGTTTAGACGCAAAACTGCGTTTAGACGTAAAACTGTGTTTAGACGCAAAACTGCATTTAGATGCAAATTGTATTTAGACGCAAACTCAGTTTAGACGTAAACTGCGCTTAATCTTAAGTAATCTTAGAATCAGCTTTTACATCGAAATCGTTTTTATCGGACGAACGCAGCTTTCGTTTTTAAATCGCTGAAAGATTTTCGTTGCACTAATTCACCCCCCCCCCTCTTAGTGCTCTCGATCCTAACAATTGGTATCAGAGCGGGGTATTTCTCATTTCGGATTTACACCCGAGAGAAATGACTCTTCAAGAGGGCTTTTCGGTCTTTCGTCCATCGTTCTTTAACAGATTGGACTACACTTATTGGAAAACTCGAATGAGAGTTTTCTTGATTTCTCTAAATCTGGATTTATGGAGTATCATTGAAAATGGTTTTCAACTTCTCTCCAAACCGATGAACGAATGGTCGGATTTGGAGAAAAAGTATTTTTCTTTAAACGCAAAGGCTATGAATGCCTTATTTTGCGCATTGGACAAAAATGAGTTCAATCGGATTTCTACGTGTGAAATGGCTTTTGACATTTGGCGAATTCTTGAAATCACGCACGAGGGAACTAGTAGAGTCAAAAACTCGAAAGTTAACTTTTTATTGCATGATTTTGAGTTTTTTAAAATGCAACCAAGCGAGACTATAGGCGACATGTACACCCGTTTCACGGATGCCATCAATAGTTTAAGAGCTCTTGGAAAATATTTTTCGAATTTTGAACTCGTAAACAAGATTTTGCGTTCTCTTTCTAAAAAGTGGGATTCAAAAGTAACTGCAATACAAGAAGCTAAAAATCTAAACAACTTACCACTTGAAGAACTAATTGGTTCATTGATGACATATGAAATAGTGCACAATGCACATGATGAACATGTTGAACACAATCACCTTCCAAAGAACAGGAAGGATTTGGAACTCTGGACAAATGAATGCCACTTGAGCGATGACTCAAGTGATGAGGACAATGATGAACAAACCAACCTTCCAAAGAACAGGAAGGATTTGGGACATAGAACATTTGAAGACCACTCGAGTATAAGCTCAAGTGATGGTGAACTTAAACTACAAATGAAACGAAAATTAAAAAGCAAAAGGAATGGAATTACTTGCTTTAAACGCAAGAAGAAGAACAAAAATTGAGATGAATCGAGCTCCTCCGAAGACGAGAAAGTCAACAAAAGCGAGGCGGCAAACTATGCCTTAACAGCCTACAATGTTGAGGTAATTAAAATGCCTTTGGTTTATTTTAAAATTACTTGATGCTTTCATGATATATTTTCTTTTTTAGTTTAGAATTAATTTTCTTGAAAATTACATGTTTAAAAATAAAAATACAAAAATTATGATCATGATGATAATTTCGAAAATGATAATATTGCATGATAAACAAACAAAATGATTTTGATCATGGTTAAGAAGTAATAATGTGTATCAGGTTTGATTAACATTGTTGAATGAAATCACGTTTGATTTAAAGTAATGCATAAAGATGTAATATTAAATGGTTATTAACAATTTTATGCATGAGATTTTAAGTTATCCATGATCATGAGCTTGTTTGATCTTCTTGATTTAATTTCAAGATCTATAGCAAAAATCATGTCTGAATATATGAAAGTGTTAATTTCATTTTTGGATTCACTTAACAATTGGTATCCTAACAATCAGATTTTCTCATACACTTATGAAAAATATTTTTCTAAAATGGATTTGATGAAATGATTCCTGCTTATAAATTCCATCTTGAAATATGAATGATAGTGTTTTTGCTTGCGAAGATTTGTTTCACATTCATATCTCCTATGATTCATGTGCAGAAAAAGAATTTATAAATCATAATACAATGAGATTTCTTATGCAAAAATAAAGTGCTTTTGTGATTCTTTGCTAAAGAGAATAATCATAATCATGATCTTGATAATTATAACATGAAGCTCTTTATAAATCAAGATCGTTCATTATGCTCCCTACATTTATCAAAAAGGAGTTCTTCAAATGAAATGCAATTCAATGAAGTGTCATATTGATATCTTGAAACTTGGAATATTTTAAAATGTGATCTTGATAAGAATGTTTTAAGTTGCTCTTTGTACTATATCTTTTCGAATGAATCATGAGCCTTGATATCATATATTTCATAATACAAGATTTCTTTGCCTTATGTCTTGAACTTTCATGCTTATCTTAATTTGGCATATAAAGACTAAGGCATGCTTAGATGAAAAAGAATCTCTTAAAAAATGCTTTTCCCATCTGATCGAGATCAATGATTTCATGATATTTTGTGAATCTCGAAATTAATTTTAATGACTTGATTATGAATTTCAAGTTAATGATTTGATTTGAATAAGTTTTATCTAAATCATAATCTTGATCTTGCAAAATTAAAATCACAAATAATATCTTGTGGTATTCATGAATTGATACTCACAATATGAAAGCATTGATATTCATGACTTGAATTGGATTGAAACATTGTATGCTTAAATTAATCATTCTCCTATGTTTCAAAAATTCCTTAAATGCCTTATGTGATGATTGAAAACTAACTTGCTTTATGATGAATAACAAATAATGACTTGATCTATGATGTAAATGCCTTGAAATGATTGAAATATTTAACACTTTTATGCTCTTCCCCCTACTTTCTTCTTGTTTTCAATGATAAAATAGGGAGAAGTTTTGATCATGCATGGTAGGATATAATTTGACAAAATTGATACCATCATGATATGAAACATTTATGATGTGCAATTATGCATGCAATACTTGTGCTTTCTAATTATGATGTGATGTATTGCATATGATGTAAATCATGATTTAAAATGCTATGAGTGCCAAGTTACACATTTTGAGAAGAAATTGTTATATTGAAACATTAATGTAATTATGAATGGTTATATGATATCATGCATGTAATACTTCAACCTATGATAATGATGCATGCAATGATAAAATATTCATGATGAAAAATTGTCTTGACATTCATAACTTGATTATTCATCCTTTGTCATGATTTTGAAATCGTTGTAAAAGGGAAAAAGAACTACAAAACTGTATTCTCTCTTTCTTTTTTACAATGACAAAGGGGGAGATAGCTAGCTTGTACAAGTCAAGAAGATGCAAAAACTTGATTGCTAGCTTGCCTATCTTAAGTAGCAAAGATTGCTAACTTGCTTATTTCAAGAAGAAAAATTGTCTTCTTGAACATCACTATCTTGAATATCTCAAGAAGCAAAACTTGCAATTTGCACATTGCAATAGGAAGCAAGAATCATGAGCTTACAAAAGAAAGCTATCTTGCATTTGCTTTCGAAATTTTTGCTAGCTTATATATTGTGAAACTTGTATATCGTAAAAACTGCTAGCTTGTTGGTCTAAAGAGAGCAAAATTTTCAAGAAGCAAGAGTTGCCTTCTTGAACATCTCTAATTTGCTAGCTTGCATGATGTAGAACTTGCTATCTTGAGCATTACCAAAAGTGCTATCTTATATGCTATAAAACTTGCATATCTAAAACTTGATAGCATGAATGTTCTAAGCATGATGTAACACTTGCTAAATCTTCTAGCTCCAAGATTGCATGATGATAAAACTTGATACTATGTTTTTCATGCAATGAGTTTAATCTATATCACAAACGATTGATTGTGATACTTCTCCTTTTTGTTGATGACAAAGGGGGAGAAGTATGTTGATGAAAGTATGTTGATGACATGACATGTGATGCATAAGTTTATGCATATGTTTATGTTGACGTGTTGCAAGTATTCATGATGAATATTGCAATGACTTGAATTCAGTTCTATCAATATGGCATATTGATAGGGGGAGTTTGTTTAAACTCCGGGAGTTAAGTTTAACTCCGTCATCAAGTGGTTGTCATCATCAAAAAGGGGGAGATTGTTGAATCTCGTATTTTGATGATGAAACTACTTGATATATGTTTATGATTTAATATGCGGTTTGAGAGACGCAGGATGCTTCGATCAGGATGAGACAATTAAAGCAGGAAAATCATGTTGTGCCGAAGGAACATGTCAGAAGATTGGACGTCGGGCTGGTGGATCGGTCGACGTATCAACAGAAGGCTTCGAGCCGTGGACTCGGGCATCGGGCCAAGAAGAGCGGGTATTGTGCCAAGGATATCGGAGTTGCGGAGTCAACTGGCCAATTGGGCAATAGGCTGCAGGAGAGGACGATGCGCCGAAGAATCGGACGAAGCGTCGAGGGACCAATGACATGTCGGACAACTTGGTTAATTGCTTAGGATTAATTGTCTCGATCGAAGTTTTGTTTTGAGTGTGCAGGATTAACTACGATGAAAGTTAGACAAGCAGCAGGAGTTGCGCCGGAGTCAAGTTCATGATCACGTTGGGAGTTCGAGAGTTCGACGGAAGTTCGGACGGTCGTCGGAGGTTCTGCGGGAACAGATCCGAGAAGTCCAGAAGCTTGCCAAGCGAAGCTCGTCGGAACTCGCCAAGTGGATCGTCGCAAGTCCAGGAGTTTGCCGGAAGTCCGTAGAAGCATCACCGAGGGTTCATCAGATGATTGACAGAAGTTCGTCGGAAACTTGCCGGAAGAAGCGATTGACGCATCGGAGCAAAGCTGCAGAAATTGTCTTAGATTTAATCGTAGTTAGAACATTGATTAAGTTGGAAAATGGGAGGTGATCCCATTAGCTTAATCTTGGGGCAATTGGGCCCCTGAAAAGATTGAAATTGGGCCGAATGGAGCTAACCATTCGGACCCTGATTGCACCAGGAGGTGCAACCGCCTAGGCCAGGAGGTGACACCGCCTTAGCTAAGTCTCCCAGCGAGACTAGGCGGTGCAACCGCCCCAGCCAGGAGGTGCAACCGCCTGAGCTCAGTCTTCGAGCTAGACTGGGCGGTGCAACCTCCCTGACAGAGAGGTAGCACCGCCTGAGCTCGGTCTTTGAGCTCTGGCAGAGAGGTGCAACCGCCTCAGTCAAGAGGTGGCACCGCCTGGGGCTCAGTCTCCGAGCCAGACTCAGGCGGTGCAACCGCCCCTGACAGAGAGGTGCAACCGCCTGGGCTCAGTCTCCGAGCTCTGCCAGGCGGTGCAACCTCTCCAGTTAGAAGGTGCAACCGCCTGATCCCGGAATTCCGGGATTTGATGGTTTTGAACTCCAAATTTGAACTGGGTTGGGGCCTATAAATACCCCACCCATTCAGCACAGAACGAGTAAGACCTACACCGAAATCTTTATTCTTTTTGTGATTCTAAGAGCTCAAAATTGTTGTAAAGCCTTTAAGTCTCCTCCTTCTGTTCTTTAAGCTTTTGAATTGTAAAGTGAGGAGAGAAAGGTTCTGTAAGGGTTGTCTCCTGAGCCCATCAAAAGGAGTGAAACTGTAAAAGGGCAGTTGGCCTTCGCCCATTGAAGGAAGGCAGCTAGTTGACGTCGGTGACCTCGTCGGAGGAGGAAGCCAAAAGTGGAGTCGGTCAAGACTGACCGAACCACTCTAAATCTCTGGTTTACTTTTATTTCGAGTACCTTATCATTACTGCAAACCTCCTACATAACTACTGCTCTCTGCGCCTTTACGAACAAGTTCTAAGTGCTGATCTTTTCGAATCTGCATTCAGACGTAAATCTGTGTTTTTCGTACGATCAGCTTACGTTTGTGTTTTGATTCTGCAAAACTGTCTTCTGCGCTTTTATGAACTAGCTTCTAAGTTTAGATCCCTTTGAAACTGTTTTAGACGCAAACTACGTTTAGACGTAAAACTGCGTTTAGACGCAATCTGCGTTTAGACGTAAAACTGTGTTTAAACGTAAACTGCGCAAACTATGTTTAAACATAAAACTGTGTTTTAGACGTAAACTTCTTTTAAACGTAAAACTACGTTTAGACGTAAAACTGCGTTTAGACGCAAACTGCGTTTAGAAGTAAAACTACGTTTAGACGTAAATTGAGTTTAGACACAAAACTGTGTTTAGACGCAAACTGCGCAAACTGTGTTTAGACATAAATTTGTGTTTTAGACGTAAACTACTTTTAGACGCAAACTGCGTTGAGACGTAAAACTACGTTTAGACGTAAACTGAGTTTAGACGCAAAACTGCGTTTAGACGTAAAACTGTGTTTAGACGTAAAACTGCGTTTAGACGCAAACTGTATTTAGACGTAAACTCAGTTTAGACGTAAACTGTGCTTAGACGTAAACTGCGCTTAATCTTAAGTAATCTTAGAATCGGCTTTTACATCGAAATCGTTTTTATCGGACGAACGCAGCTTTCGTTTTTAAATCGCTGAAAGATTTCCGCTGCACTAATTCACCCCCCCCCCTCTTAGTGCTCTCGATCCTAACATAAATTACCATATGTCATCGATATGCTTCTTATGCCAATGATATGCTCCAATTACCTTTCCTCGATTGTGTGAACAAAACATGCTTCGAACGAAATGACATCGTAATTCTGCATTCATGATATCCAAAATGCTCCTTATGTCTTTGTTATGCCTTGAAATTACCATATGTCATCGATATGCTCCTTATGCCAATGATATGCTCCAATTATCTTTCCTCAATTGTATGAATAAAATGTGCTTCGAATGATACGACACTATAATTCTGCATTCAAACAAAACATGCTACTGTTTCATCTTGTATCTCTGCTTTGTATTTTGATACCTTATTTGTTTGAAACATGTCCTCTTTGCTATGGATATGTTAGTCATTTGCTGAGCTTTATATGCTCACCTCGTTGCTATATAAATTTTTCAGGATAGCTTATCGCTCACTAAAATGTGTAAATTGGGTGAGGCAGTGGAAGACTAGAAGATTTTGGGGCAAATATTTTGTACTTGATAGGTTGATGTTGTATAAGTTCTTTTTAGGTGTAATGAAATATCAATGACAAATCTAGATTGATGTATCTTGTAAATATTTGAAAAGTACCTCTTACGTCAGGATTTTGGAAATGTTAAGTCTAAACTGTGTACTGATATAAACATGTAGTACATGTTGGTTTTGTGATTGCATTAATTGCCGCGCTTATGAATTTATGATATAGTTATGGTTTAGTTAAGTTGCTTTTGGATTTTAAGAATCATCTAGTGACACGATGTATGATTATAAACTGCATAGGTTTTATGAATTGTGGATTGTAGAGGTGAATGACTTTGATGTTTTTCTTAGTGACCTCAAATGTGTGATTAGATCCTGGATTGTTTATTGAATTATAATATTATCAATCTTGAGTTAGGTTCACACCTCCTGAATGAAAATTATATTTGGGGTGAGGACGTGACACTATGGATCCTCCAGATGAAGGGAAAGACCATATTTACTGTGCCAGTCTCTCAAATGCCTCATGTTGCTTGAACTTGGTGGATGCTTGTTGGAGCTTTAACGAGCATCGTCTCGCAAACTTATGAAGTTTTGGGTCCTTCCTCCACAAAATTTACCCATTGACTCTTCTTTCACTTAGTTGTCACTTCCAAGTAGGTTCGCATTACTTCCGCTTTCGATTGGCATTTCGTTGGGAAATGAAGCGGACAATCTACTCTTAGTAGCACTGATCACCTTTGGTGAGGATTTGACAACTATTGTCTTCCATTATCTTCGAACGGTCTTTGAACTTGTGCATAACTCCTCTGCTAAATAGATAAGAGAATTGAGGTACTTGGTTTCGCCCATTCTCTTAAGGGTTGAGAAGGCAAAGGTTACTTGACTTCGCCTGCCTCCTCGAGGTTGTACTCTATGCATCGAGCTGGTTACTGGCCTTCGCTTGCTCTTTGCTCACACTTCTGAAGCACTTGAAGTATTTACACTCCTTGCGTTGAGTTAGCTACTATGATTCACCTTCTCAATGCCATCAAACTTCTGGAATGAAAAAGTTTTCACCCCAACTTGGAGTAATTCTCTAATAGGTTTGGTCGCCTCTGGGATTGTACCATCTTCTCCATCAACCCTGCCGCCTACTCTCCTGAGTAGCAAAGGTATAGCACCGCATATTGCCTACTTCGTTCCTTGGTCGTGCACTCTTGCATGACCCGAAGTCCTTCACTTTCAGCTATCTTGATAAGAAGCTCATTGATACCAGTCTTACGAAATTCCTTGGCCTCTGCCCTTCAGCCTTGTCTCGGTCCTTGGAGTTTGCCTCTGCATGCTCCATCTCCTCGGCCCCTTTCACGACCAAGCACTCTCCCTCCATGAGAGTAAGGGATCAATGACTTTCACGGAAGTCCCGCCTCTGCGATACCATAGTGCTGCCATGCCCATGGCCCTACTATCTGTCGCCTCGCATCTGCATCCCTTTTCTTCACGATCAGTAGATATGTCTCTATGGCACTCCTTTGAGTCCACCTCCATTCTAAATGATGCTTGATTTTGGGTAGCTAAGTCCCTCTAGACTCGTCGTCTCTTCCTCGCCCCTTTCAACCCCTTGCTTCAACACCTTTGTGTTCTCCAAGCAGCTCCCTTTGGTCGATGGAAAGACAGACTGCAACTCCCATGCATGGCCTCTGCCATCACATTGTAGGATTTGCACCGATTCTGTTCTCCTTAGCTTCCTTGGTAGCAACGTTCGCTTACTCGACCTTGTCCTCTGACTTGTCGGGCTCCCTTAAGCGAATATGGGCTCTGGAGTAGTCCAACTCTCCAGCTGCTTCGATCATACCTATGCATGATCAAGTCCCTCCCATGGGACTTACTGGTACTTGTATTCGAACTTTTCCCTTGGTGGAACACGGCCCCCATATGCTGATGACCAAGGCTTTCATCCGATGCAAAATTTGATGCATGCACAGAAGACCCGCCTATGCGGTACCATGGCCTTCACTCCTTGAATCTATAGCCCTTCTTGCCATCGTGTTGTTCACCAAAGTGGAGCTTCCAGTAGCTCCCGATCATACCTCCGTATGATCTAGTCCCTCACGAAACTATGTCAGGTGTATCGCATTGCCACGAACTGTTCCACCATGATCCGCTGCACCATATCGCCTCCTGGTGACATCTCTATTGAATTCTGATCCTTGTGGGATGAACTCGAATTTTGATCCCTCCATGTGTGGCCTTTGCCAATACATCGCAGGGTCTCTTTCACTTTCGATTTTGTTCGCTCCTTTGACAATCGACCTTCATCCACCCACTCTTGGGTCACACCTAGATGAAGCACTGCTCTAGGACAGTCCGTTGCCTAGTAGCTCTCGAAGTCCCCTGACTTCGCTACAATTAGTGCACCATTGTCTGGATCCTGAGCCTCTGCCCCTACCAGCACAATCTTCGCTGTGCACTGCTTCCTTCATGGTAACTTGAATGGCAACACTGTGGCATATTCTTCAAAAGTACATACCTCTGTGTCCTCTTGCCCCGTGGCAAGGCCTTCTGAACCCAACTTCGCCTCCGCAAGTTGAGTCGCTTTAGTTCCTCCATCAAATGCTTATCCGAGATAAGGTGCATGTGCCCAGAAGCTCCCTTTGTCTTTGGCACCATGCAAGATGAGTCTACTCCATTAGAATGAAGGACCCATAGAATAACATGATCTTGCTCTTGCCTCTTCAAAAGTTCATGTCCATGACCTCTGTCCAAGGAAAGTAGTGTGCCTCCGCTCCATGTTCAATCTTCTATGCTGGCTCCCTTTATGTGGCTTGGGTACTTCGCCAAATTACACCCAAGTTGCTCCGCTCCTTGTTTTTGCATTGAGTAGATGGTGGCTCTCGCGCCCACCATTCCACGGGTCAGCCCTCCCTTGAGTCCGATCTCCATATCGACTCTAAGTGCGCCTTCATTTGTGTTGCTTTGGGTCGCTTCTCCACTTGATCTCGTAATACATCCACCAATACAGTCTCTCAAGCGAGATCATGCGATGACTCCTCACTGTTAGGATCAAGAGCACTAAGAGGAGGGGGGGGGGGGGTGAATTAGTGTAGCGGAAAACTTTCGACAATTAAAATTGCGATCATACGTTGAAATCTGATTCCGACATAAAAGTCATTTCATGCAGATAATAACTTTGAAAGCTTACAGAAACGTATTTTAATTAAAGTAAGGAAGGCAGTTTGCAATTAAGATAGAAATCAGAATGTAAGCGCAAACTGAAATATGATGTTCGTACGATAAAACTGATTTTCGTCTTAATGCCGATTCGAAAAATACTTAACTATAAAACACGTTCATAAATGAGCAGAAGGCAGTAAGCTACTGAGGAGGTTTTCAGTAAAGATAAGATGCTCAAAGTAAATACAAACCGAGATTTATAGTGGTTCGGTCAATCTTGACCTACATCCACTTTTGGCTTCCTCCACCAACGAGGTCACCGACATCCACTAGAGGCCTTCCTTCAATAGGCGAAGGCCAACCACCCTTTTATAGTTTCACTCCTTTTGATGAGCTTAGGAGACAACCCTTACAAAATTTCTCTCCTCTCTTGAAAGCTCAAAACTTGGAAGAAAAGAGGGAGGAGAACTTCTAGCCTTTACAACACTTTTGAGCTCTAAAATCACAGAGTAAGATCAAGCTTTCGGTGCTTTTGGGTTACCATTTTATTGCTGAAAGGGTAGGGGATTTATAGGCCCCAAACCAGTTTGAATTCCGAGCTCAAAATTGTCATCTCCCGAAATTTTGGGGTCTGGCGGTTGCACCCCCTAACAAAGCTCGGAGACTAAGCCTCTGGGCGGTGCCAACTCCTGTCATGGGTGGTTGCACCGTTTGGCAGAGCTTGGAGACTAAGCCTCTAGGTGGTTCCACCGCCTGATAGGGACGATTGCACCGCCTGGCAGAGCTCGGAGACCGAGCTCAAGCGGTTCCACCGCTTGTCAGGGGCGGTTGCACCGCCCAATCTCGCTCGGAGATTGAGCTCAGGCGGTGCCACCGCTTGATTGGGGTGGTTGCACCGCCCAGTCTCGCTCAGAGATTGAGCCCAGGTGATGCCACCGCCTGACCAGGGCAGTTGCACCGCCTAGCTTTCCTGGGAGACCATTTCCTGGGCGGTGCCATTGCCGACCCTAGTGGTGCCACCGCCTGGTAGGAATTCTGGTCCGAATGGGTTGATCCATTCGGCCCAATTTGGGTTTGTCAAGGGCCAATTACCCCCAGATTAAGTAAATGGGATCACCTCCCATTCCTAACTTAAACTACATGCTAACTACGATATTTCTTAAGACATTTACTACAACTTGGTCCGGTGTGTCAATCGCTTCTTCCAGCGTGCTTCCGGCGAACTTCTGTCGATCATCCGATGAACCCTCGGTGATGCTCCTACGGACTTCCAAAAAACTCCTGGACTTGCAATGATCAACTTGGCGAGTTCCGACGAGCTTCTTTGGCAAGCTCCTGGACTTCTCGGATTTGTTCCCATAGAACCTCCGATGACCGTCCGAACTTCCATCGAACTCTCGAACTCCCAACGTGATCATAGTCTTGACTCCAGCGCAACTCCTACTGCATGTCTTTCTTCCATCGTAGTTAATCCTACACATGTAAAACAAAACTTCGATCGAGACAATTAATCCTAAGCAATTAACCAAGTTGTCCGGTATGTCATTGGTCCCTCGACGCTTTGTCTGATTCTTCGACGCATCGTCCTCTCCTGCGGCCTATTGTCCAATCGACTAGTTGACTCCTCAACTTCGATATCCTTGGCACAATACCCTCTCTTCTTGGCTCGATGCCCGAGTCCACGACCCGAAGCCTTCTGTCGATACATCGACCGATCCACCGGCCCGACGTCCAATCTTCTGACATGTTCCTCCAGCACAACATGATTTTCCTGCTTTAATTGTCTCATCCTGATCGAAGCATCCTGCGTCACTCAAAACGCAGATTAAGTCATAAACATATATCAAGTGGTTTCATTATCAAAATACGAGATTCAACAATCTACCCCTTTTTGATGATGACAATCACTTGATGACGGAGTTAACCTTAACTCCGGAAGTTTAAACAAACTCCCTTTATCAATATGCCATATTGAGAGAACCTTGAATTCAAGTCTTTGCAATATTCATCATGAATACTTGCAACACATCATCATGAACTTATGCATAAACTTATGCATAACATCATACTTCTCCCCCTTTGTTATCAACAAAAAGGAGAAGTCCAACTATTCTTGTGTTTGGAATATAGGTTCAACTTATTGCATGAAAAACATAATATCAAGTTTTATCATCATGTAGTTTTGAAGCTAGAAAATTTAGCAAGTGGTACGTCATGCTTAGAACATTCAAGCTATCAAGTTTTAGATATACGAGTTTTACAATATATAAGATAGCATTTTTGGTAATGTTCAAGATAGCAATGTTACAACATTTTAGAACTTGCAAGCTAGCAATTTAGAGATGTTTAAGAAAGCAACTCTTGCTTCTTGAAATATGCAAGTTTTACAATTACAAGCTAGCAAATTCAAAGATATGCAAGTTGGCATATTTGCTTTTCTTGAGATAGGCACGATAGCACATTTTTGCATTTTCTTGAGATTTCAAGCTAGCAATTATCGGTGATGTTCAAGATAGCAATTTCTTCTCTTTTGAGAAGTGCAATTTTTGCTTTCTTCTTGAATTGTGCAATTTGCTTCTTTTGAGATAGCAACTTTTTGCTTCTCTTTAAATCACAAGCTAACAATTCTAGCAAATTTTACATCATGCAAGGTAGCAATTTTTTGTGATGTTCAGGATGTCAAGTTCTTTTCCTTGCAATATGTAAGCTAGCAAATATTTGCTTCCTTTGCAAAGTGCATGTTTCTAAATTTTGCAAGATGAGCTAGCGATATTTCTCCCCCTTTTGTCAATGTCAAAAAGAAAGGAAGACCCTTTGCGTCAATTTCTAAATCATGACAAAGGTAAGTATCAATCTTATCATTATATTTTCAAATTAAAACATGCACATTTTCAAAACAATACATTTCATTTTTCATGCATGATATAAATAAATCAATCATCATTATGAGCATATCATACATGATATTCAAGCATTAAAATTTTTAAGTATTTATCAACATGTTGATCATAATATCAAACATTCATCATTTAAAGCATTCATGATACACATCATATGCAATACATCATATACATCATTATCATAAGTATTGTATGCATCATTATAAATTTATGAATATTTCATGCATTCATATCATCACATAAAGAATATCAAGAGGAATTAGTTGGGTGATGAGATAAACATTTCATGAATACAAGAAATTGCATAAAAATCATATCATGGAAGATTTAAACATGTGAATACCAAAAGACATGATTTCTTTTTGAAAAACCTCCTCATAAATAATCAAAAGAAAATGTTAGGAGATCGATTAAACAAAAAATCTTGATTCATAATAAAATTTCATGTATCGAATATCGAGAAATCAAGATGATGATTAAAAAAAAAACATATCACAAGTTATATTCAAGAGAAAAATCATCATTCTTTTTGTCAAATCAACATTTCTTGAGTATGCATGATATCAAAACATGGTTTCAAATCTTCAACATATAACATGCATAAATTCAAAAATCGAAGGGAGAAGGGAAGAATTCAAAGGTACAAAGATTTCAACCATCTCATAAACAAATGAATGATCAAGTCATGAATCAAAAATTCCATGAATCATGTCAACAAATCTCCTTTTAAATAATCAAGATGATCATCAAGGGAAATCTCATGTTATTACAAGAAATCAAGATCATGATTTTGATAAAACTTATCTCAAATTCAAATCACCAAAATCATTTTTATGGTTCACAAAATTCATAACATAAGTAGATTCATGATTTCATTGATAATATATTTTTCCTTTTTTAAGTATTTCATTTTAAGTGATTGATTTCATGTTAGCATGCTTTTTCATTTATGTTAAATAAAAACGTGCATCAACGTTTAGGATCGAAAAATAAATTTCGTCATAAAACCATCAAGATCAATAAATCACAAAAAACAAGAGAATCCGAAAATGAAATTTAACACTTTCATGCATTCGGACATAGTTTTGTTATATGTTTTTCAAATACACTTATGAAAATAACACATGCTTATCATCATGTATAACTTAAAATCTCATGCATAAAATTGTTAATCATGGTATCAAAATGTTTAATATTACATCATTATGCATTTCTTCAAACATGATTTTATTTAATCAAAATCGAGAAATAACAATGGAAATCAACATGATACACATTATTACTTCTTAACCACATATAGCATGATTTCATATTTTCAATCAAAATCATTTTGTTTGTTTATCATAAAATATGTATTTTTCATGATTATTTTTAAAATTAAGAGCATGATCATATTCTTGCATTTTTAAATTTTTTTAAATGTAATTTTCAAGAAAAATAGTTATTCTAGAAAAAAAATGCATCATGGAAAACATCAAGTAATTTCAAAATAAATTAAGGGGGTTTCGATTACCTCATCATTGAATGTCATTAAGGCATAGTTTGCCACCTCGCTTTTATTAATTTTCTCCTCATCTTCGGATGAGCTCGATTCATCCCACTTTGTGTTCTTCTTCTTGTGTTCAAAGCAAGTAGTTCCGTTCTTTTTGTTCTTAAATTTTTGTTTCTTTAATCTTTTAAATTTCTTAGTGAGTAGTTCTTGTTCACCATCACTTGAGCTTATGCTCGAGTGGTCTTCAAATGTTCTATGTCCCAAATCCTTCCTATTCTTTGGAAGATTATTTTGTTCATCATGTGTATTGTGCACCATTTCATATGTCATCAACGAACCAATTAGTTCTTCAAGTGGAAAAATATTTAAATCTTTTGTTTCTTGTATTGCCATTACTTTTGATTCCCAAGCTTTAGAAAGTGATCGTAAAACTTTACTAACAAGTTCAAAATTCGAGAAACATTTGCCAAGAGCTTTTAAACCATTGACGACATCCGTGAAACGGGTGTATATGTCAACAATGGTTTCACTCGGCTTCATTCGAAAAAGCTCGAAATCATACATCAAAAAATTTACTTTAGAATCTTTTACACTACTTGTGCCTTCATGTGTGATTTCAAGAGTGCGCCAAATATCGAAAGTCGTTTCGCACATAGAAATCCGATTGAACTCATTTTTGTCCAAAGCACAAAATAAGGCACTCATAGCCTTTGCATTTAAAGAAAAATACTTCTTTTCCAAATCTGACCATTCGTTTATCGGTTTAAAGGGAAGTTGAAAATCGTTTTCAACAATATACCATAAATCCAAATTCATAGAAATCAAGAAAACTCTCATTCGAGTTTTTCAATAAGTGT
Organism: Musa acuminata AAA Group; assembly: GCF_036884655.1. Classification (NCBI taxonomy): domain Eukaryota; kingdom Viridiplantae; phylum Streptophyta; class Magnoliopsida; order Zingiberales; family Musaceae; genus Musa; species Musa acuminata. The sequence goes on from NC_088331.1 coordinate 12,644,205, forward strand.
AGTCCAATTCGTTAAACAATGGTGGACAAACAACCAATAAGCCCTCTTGAAAGCCATGAAGAGTCATTTCTCTCGGGTGTAAATCCGAAATGAGAAATACCAGGCTCTAATACTAATTTTTAGGATCAAGAGCACTAAGAGGGGGGGGGAGGGGGGGGGGGTGAATTAGTGCAGCGAAAAACTTTCGACGATTAAAACTGCGTTCATACGTTGAAATCTGATTCTGACATAAAAGTCATTTCGCGCAGATAATAACTTTGAAAGCTTACGAAAACATATTTGAAGTACAGTAAGGAAGACAGTTTGCAGTTAAGATAGAAATCATAATGTAAGCGCAAACTGAAATATGATGTTCGTACGATAAAACCGATTTCCGTCTTAACGTCGATTCGGAAAATACTTAACTATGAAACACGTTCATAAATGAGCAAAAGGCAATAAGCTATTAAGGAGGTTTGCAGTAAAGATAAGATGCTCAAAGTAAATGCAAACCGAGATTTAGAGTGGTTCAGTCAATCTTGACCTACATCCACTTTTGGCTTCCTCCACAAATGAGGTCACTAATGTCCACTAAAGGCCTTACTTCAATAGGCGAAGGCCAACCACCCTTTTACAGTTTCACTCCTTTTGACGGGCTTAGGAGACAACCCTTACAAAATTTCTCTCCTCTCTTGAAAGCTCAAAACATGGAAGAAAAGAGGGAGGAGAACTTCTAGCCTTTACAACACTTTTGAGCTCTAAAATCATAGTGTAAGATTAAGCTTTCGGTGCTTTTGGGTTACTCTTTCATTGCTGAAAGGGTGGGGTATTTATACGCCCCAAACCAGTTTGAATTCCGAGCTCAAAACTATCATCTCCCGAAATTCCGGGGTTTGGCGTTTGCACCGCCTGGCAAAGCTCGGAGACTAAGCCTCTAGGCGGTGCCACCTCTTGTAAGGGGCGGTTGCACCGCTTGGCAGAGCTCGGAGAATGAGCCTCTGGGTGGTGCCACCGCCTAGCAGAGCTCGGAGACTGAGCTCAGGCAGTTCCACCGCCTGTCAAGGGCAATTGCACCGCTCAGTCTCGCTCGGAGATCGAGCCCAGGCGGTGCCACCGCTTGACCTGGGCGGTTGCACCACCCAGCTTTCCTGGGAGACTATCTCCTAGGCGGTGCCACCGCCGACCCTAGCGGTGCCACCAATTGGCAGGAATTCTGGTCCGAATAGGTTGATCTATTCGGCCCAATTTGGGTTTGTCAATAGCCCAATTTCCCCCAGATTAAGTTAATGGGATCACCTCCCATTCCTAACTTAATCTACATACTAACTATGACATTTCTTAAGACATTTACTACAACTTGCTCCGGTACGTCAATCGCTTCTTTCGGCGAGCTTCCGGCGAACTTTAGTCAATCATCCGATGAACCCTCAGTGATGCTCTTGCGGACTTTCGGAAAACTCCTGGACTTGCGATGATCCACTTGGCAAGTTCCGACGAGCTTCTTTGGCATGCTCCTGGACTTCTCGGATTTGTTCCCGTAGAACCTCTAACGACCGTCCGAACTTTCGTCGAGCTCTCGAACTCCCAACGTGACTCAAGTGATGAGGACAATGATGAACTTGAACTTCGAATACTAAATCTTAATAAGTTTATTAAACATAAATTTAAAATAAACAATGAACTTGAACAGAGGAAGTGGCTAAAGAAGAGGAAGGCAACCAAGGATGAATCAAGAACTTCCAAAGGTGAAACGGCGAATTGGGCTTTGACAGGCTTCGACTACAAGGTAAGTAACTAAACTCTCTTGAATTATTTTGAAATTACTTGAAGTTTTTCATGAGTGCTTAATTTAGATAGTAGGAATAGAAAATAAAAAATTATTTTTCAAAAATTATATCATGTTTTTCTTTTTAGCATCTTTGAAAAATTAAAAATTTGATCATGAAAAGTATATTGCTAAGATTTCATGCATGTTATGTTTTGAAATGTTGAATGATGTATGCAACATTAGGGATGATAATTATATGATACGTGATAATGCTTAGGATTAATCCATGCATGTGTATCTTGATGATTTTATGTCATGCATGAGTTTTTGAAGTAAATGTTCATTTGAAACTCTCATTTTAGATTAACATGTTTTTGGTCTAATCGTTTTTATGATGAATTAAGATGATATTCTCATGACATATTAAGATGACATAGTGCATGTACATCTATGTATGAATTTCTTGATAGTCTTTTGACGATAGATGTGATATCATGATGTGTTTGGTCTTGACGGTTTCATGATGAAACTTATGTTTCAATTTTAAATGATGATACATGTTTTCACAAAAGACTTAAATACCCTCACATGAAATAAATTGTATGAAATGAAAATAAATTTTCTATCCTATTGAGATTAATGAATTTATTTTACCAATCTTATGAATCTCATGAAAATATACATGATGATAAGCATGTGTTATTTTCATGAGTGTATTTGAAAAACATATGGCAAAACCATATCCGAATGCAAGAAAGTGTTAAATTTCATTTTCGGATTCTCTTGATCGAAATTCATTTTTCGATCCTAAACGTTGATGCATATTTTTATTTAACATAAATGAAAAAGCATGCTAACATGAAATTAATCACTTAAAATTAAATACTTAAAAAAAAGGGAAAAATATATTATCAATGAAATCATGAATCTACTTATGTTATGAATTTTGTGAACCATAAAAGTGATTTTGATGATTTGAATTTGAAATGAGTTTTATCAAAATCATGATATTGATTTCTTGGAATAACATGAGATTACCTTTGATGATCATTTTGATTATTATGATTCATGAAATTTTGGATTCATGACTTGGTCTTACATTTGTTTATGAGATGGTTGAAATCTTTGTACCTTTGAATTATCCTCTTCTCCTTTCAATTTTTGAATTTATGCATGTTATATGTTAAACATTTGAAACCATGTTTTGGTATTATGCATATCTAAGAAATGTTGATTTGATAAATTTAATGAGTTGAAAATAAATGATGATTTTTCTCTTGAATACAACTTGTGAATCTCATGAAAATAAACATGATGAATATTTTGAAAATAAATGATTGTATCATGCATTTGGTCTTAATGATTTCTCTTGAACATACTTTTTGAAATCATACTTGATGATAAATATCAAGATATTAAAAGGATGTTATCATGGAATCATGCTTGATGATTTGTTTTTTACCTTTCCATCTTAAATGTTGACACTTGTTTTATTAAAGGTAAAGGCATGCTTATAAGAAGCAAATCACATGAATAGAAATTTTAAAAAATAAAATATGATCCTCTATCTTATCGCCTTTTCAATAAATCTATACTTGTCATATATGAATTTATTGAATGTTACATCTCCCTTAATTCATTTTGTTCTTCTAGATTTATTTACCAAAGAGGAAAATCTTCCGAATGAATGAAATGATACAAATGAATCACTTATCGATATATCTTTTTAATGTGATGTTGATAATTTGAGATGCCTATTGGAATTCATGACATGAGATAATTGAATCCTTGACTTACTCTTTATATGGCTTGAAAATAGATGTTTAAAATCTTGCTTGATGAGTTGTTTTATAAGATTTTGCCTTTATGTCTTGAACTTGCATGCTTGTCTTGATTTAGCATATAAAGACTAAGGCATGCTTAGATGAAAAAGAATCACTTAAAAAATACCTTTCCCATCTGATCGAGATTAATGATTTCATGATATTTTGTGAATCTCGAAATTGATTTTGATGACTTGATTATCAGTTTCAAGTTAACGATTTGACTTGAATGAGTTTTATCTAAATCATAATCTTGATCTTGCAAAATTGGAATCACAAATAATATCTTTTGTTATTCATGAATTGATACTCACAATATGAAAGTATTGGTATTCATGACTTGAATTTGATTGAAATATTGCATGCTTAAATTAATCATTCTCCTATGTTTCAAAAATTCTTTAAATACCTTATGTGATGATTGAAAATTAATTTGCTTAATGATGAATCATGAATCATGACTTGATCTATGATATTACTATATTTTAATCATGATCCTTGGTTGTATAATTCTTTTGCTCTATTAAAAAGATTTGTCAAATGAATCATGTCCTTCTTGAATTTTCTTGATATCATGACATGATTTTGTAATATGGCTTGTATAATGATTAAATTTTTTAGCTATTGATTTCTCTCTTCTTTTCGATAATGATAAAGGGGGAGTTAGTTTACTAGCCTGCATATTTCAAAGGAAGGAAAATTTGCTAGCTCGATGCAAATGCTGGCTAGCTTGCACTCTTCCCTTCTTTTCGACAAAAACAAAGGGGAGAAAGCTTTTGCTAGTTAGAACATGCAAAGAAAAGCAAAGTGCAATCTTGCACAAGAAGCAAGTGTTGAACTGCCATGATTGAACTTAAGAATCTTGCTATGCTTTTGTGCTTATATATTGTGATGAAAAGCTAGCTTGTATGTAGTAAAACTTGCATATCATAAAAATTGCTAGCTTGTAGTCTAAAGAGAAGCAAACAGTTGCTATCTCAAGAAAAGCAAACATGCTAGAACTTGCACATCTTTAATTTCTAGGTTGCATGATGATAAAATTTGATACTATGTTTATCATGCAATGATTTAAACTTTTTATCTCTAAACACATAAGAGTAGGAACTTCTCCTTTTTGTTGATGACAAAGGGGGAGAAGTATGATGACATGACATGTTATGCATAAGTTTATGATGACATGTTGCTTGGATTCTTGAATCCAAGAGTTTCTATCAATAAGGCATATTGATAGGGGGAGTTTGGCTAAACTCCGGGGAGTTAAGGTTAACTCTGTTAGTCATCAATTAGTTGTCATCATAACAAAGGGGGAGATTGTTGAATCTCGGATTTTGATGATGAAACTAATTGATTGTATTTAGATGTTTAACAGCATTTTGAGTGATGCAGGTCTACTCGATCAGGATTAGATAGTTAACGCAAGAGAAATTGACGTTGCGCCGGAGATCACATTAGGATATTGGATGGCAGAAGGCTTCGGATGTTGGGCATCGGGCCAAGAGCGGAATTACGCCAAGGATATCGGGGTTGCGGAGGTCAACCGCCAATTGGGTAACAAGCCGCAAGAGAGGATGATGCGCTGAAGAATCGGACGAAGCACCAACCAATGAAGTGTCGGGCAACAGAATGTCAATTCGCGTTGTAATAATTGTCTAGATCGGAGTAGATTTTTGGCTTGTGTGTGCAGGATTAACTACGATAACGATGAAGACATAAAGCGAAACAAAGTATCGGAGTCAAGCGCGAAGGATTTGTTGCGAGTTTGAGAGTTCGACGGAAGTCCGAAGGTTCGTCGGGAATGCTGCCGGAACTAGCCGAGAATGAGTAGGGAGCTTGCCGAAGGGTTTTTCGGAAGCTTGCCGGAAGGTTCATTGGAAGTTCGCGGAGCTTGCCGAGAAAGATCGGAGCTTACCGAAGAAGCTCGTTGGAACTCGCCAAGATCAAATCGTGAAGTCTAGGAGCTTGCCGGGAGTCCGTAGAATGGTTTCCGAGAGTTCGTCGGAAGACCATCGGAAGTTCGCCGGAAGCTCGCTGGAAAAAGTCTTAACTTACGGACTTTGTAATAGCTTAGGAAATGTCTTTAAATTCAAAGTTAGCACATTAATTAGGGTTAGGATTAGGTGTTAATCCTATAACCCAAGTAGTGGCCAATTGGGCCCGAGTTCGGACTGGTTTGGGCCAAGTTTGGAGCCCAACCAGTGAGCAGAAATAGTGTAGGCGGTGGCACCGCCTAGAACCCGAGAACCAAGCAGTGGCACCGCTTGGCTGGGCGGTGGCACTGCCTAGAACCCGAGAACCAAGCAGTGGCACCGCTTGGCTGGGCGGTGGCACCGCCAGTACACTGTCAGTGTCAGACACTGACAGGCAGTGGCACCGCCACTAACAGGCAGTGGCACCGCCAACATCGGGAACCAAAGAGAATTCAAATTTTGGAGCCCAAATTTGAATCCTCTTGAGGCCTATAAATACCCCTCAATTCTCAGCTGAGATTACAACTTTTTTAGAAGCAATTGATTGAGAGAAAGGTCTTAGAAAAGTCTTAGCAAGTCTTGTTTTCAATTTGCTAGAGTGTTCACCTCCTTCTTTCTTGCTGAAAATTTGTAAAAGTGTGAACCGCTTGTAAAAGGTTGTAAGAGGGGTATTTGCCCTTCCCCTTCAAGAGAATTCCTAGTGGAAGGTGGGAGCCTCATCGAAGAGGGCCTCGCAAGTGGATGTAGGTCATTTGACCGAACCACTTTAAAATTGGCGTGATCTCTGGTTTGCATTTTCTTATTACTATTTACATTACTACAAACCTTCTTACGTGCTTTATTTCCTCATTACCTTTGCTGCATACCTTTACGAACACGCGTTCAAGTTTAGCTTTTCAAGTTCGATTTTTATCGTTTCAAAAGATTTGTCAAAACTAAAATTTTAATCCGCTGCACTAATTCACCCCCCCCCTCTTAGTGCCGCTCCGATCCTAACAGAAAAGGTAGGCAACTCTTATCGATCACAACTCCTTGTGGTTCTTGTTCTGTTCAGCCTCCGAATCATCATGGCCTCGAGGGACTCGACTAACCATGATATTCAGTTAAGTCATCACCATCGTTATAAGATGAGTTTGATTCGATGATATACCCTCGTTGGACTCGACCAAGCATACCACCTCCTTAGGTCACCAGTGACATCTTTATATTATTGGAAAGATCTCGAATCACAATATAGGTGAGCTTCGAGGGACTCAACCAACTCAACCTACATTAGGAATCGATTTCTCCCTATAACGACAGAAGGCCATGTGGGTCAATCTAATTGTCCCACGTTTACCGATTTAATATTATCGAGAGAGGGGATTTTGATTTGGTCTCATAATATGATATGTCACACACATATATATTTAATATATATCTACATTGCATACAAATATATATACATATCTAGTAGGTGTATAGTCAATCATACATCATATGAGCAATCACACCAGATGATCATGGACTACAATATAATGTGATTAAGCCCGAGCCAATGGGCCCAATCACTCACATCATGATCTATGTGTGTATTGGCACATCCATGCCTTATGATCGTCCATCTCATCCTCATCGGTTCCATTGGTATCTCGGAGCATCTTCATGCACGCGATCGTCCGTCTCGACCTCGTGGTTCTTATTGTCACCTCCACGCTCTCATCACCCCTCTTCATGTAATTACAACATAGTTACAAGTACGCAAACCTGACAGTAAACAAAAAAAATTGGAGGCTTACAGGTCCCTATAATAATAATAATCACATCACATGTATACACACATCACATGATCCATGATCATTCGTTCATATTACACATCACTATATATGACTACTAGATAATAATAATTAATTAAATTATTTAATTAATTATATATAGTATTTTGGAAACCCTAGCAAAGGGTGCCCCATATGACAGGTAGTCCCTTATACGGCTAAGAAACCCTAGCCACTAAGGACTCCCTTGCAGCTAAAAATCCTAGGCCATAGAGCTGCCTTATGTGGCTAGGAAGCCCTAGCTATCAAAGTGTTAGAACCCTTGCAGATTCTAAACTTGGGGTTGATCTCTTTAGGGGATCGGCCTCCTTGGAACTCTATAGGGGTTCCTCCCTCCAAGTTGCTGCTCAAAGGCTACATAAAAGATTCATCTATTGCTTAAGAAAAGAGAAGGAATACATGGCTATTTATAGGGCTTCTAAACCCTAACTCCTAATAGGACTCCTACTTAAGACTCTTACTTCTAACCAACTCCTAATAGGACTCCTAGTCAAGACTCCTATTCCCTTACAACTCCTAATTCTTCTCTAAGAAAACACCTCCTAACATAATGTCCCTCTCAATTAGGACTCTCCTAGCTAGAGTCCTAACAGTTTTACATAAATGTCCCTCTCAATTAGGACTCTCCAAGATAGAGTCCTAACAGACCCGCCCTCTTCAAATCAGCCTTGTCCTCGAGGCTGATGATTCGTGAATTCTGGGAATTTGATCTTCAAGTCGTCATAGTTCTCCCAAGTGGCATCTTCTATTGGTAGGTTCGCCCACTGTATTAGCCCTTCATTAGTGGGTCGTAGTCATCGAGTCACGATCCGTCGATCAATAATGGCACTTGGTTGGGTCTGGAGTTCGCTTTGGGTAGTCATATTTGGTGGGTGGCTTTGGGCTGTCTCTAAGCACCTGTTTAAAACTTTCGTCTGGCTGTTGGTTTGTGGGTGATATGTCGTACTCCTTTTCAATTTAGTACCCTGCATATGGAATAACTTTGTCCAAAATCTGCTCTTGAAGATGCAAGTAGAATTTGTCACAAGCACAATGCGTCCCTTATAGGATAATTCTTTTGAGTCCCGATTGTATTGAGCCACGGAGCTTGGTGCTTCCTTTAATTTTTTTTTTTTTTTTATCTTACTGGTCTCCAAATCTTCCTATCATTCCATCTTAATATCCTCAAGGAAGTCACTGGTTGGAAGTAAAACGACCGAAAATTCAGCTTGCTCAAGTAGCTACGAAAGCCCATCTGCAACAATATTCTCTTTCCACCTTTTGTAAGTTATTTCATAATCAAATCCAAGAAGTTTTGTTACCCATTTTCGCTGCTCGGGGGAAGATATCTTCTGCTCTAAGAGATATTTTAGGCTTTTATGGTCGGTCTTGATTTGAAAGTATCGTCTGATCAAGTACGATCTCCACCTCGTTGCTGCGTGCATAATGGCGAGCATCTCCTTATCATATGTTAACATGTTTTGATAGGGGGGAGACAATGTCTTGCTAATGTATATGAGTGGTCGACCATCTTGCATGAGAATGTCTCCCATTCTGTCTCCAGATGCATCGACCTTAATGATGAAGGGTCGGTTGAAATATGGTAGCGTTAGCACCGGTGTCGTCGTTATGGCTGCCTTAAGTTTGTCGAAGGTAGTGGAGGCTCTGTCCGACCATTAGAAGACATCTTTTTCTAGTAAGGAAGTAAGTGGTACACTGATCTTTCCATAGTTTTTCACGAACTTACGGTAGTAGCCTATTAAACCCAAAAAGCCATGTAGCAATTTTATGTTCCTCGGGGTAGGCCAGTTTTGCATTGCTTCAATTTTGAAGGGGTCCACCGTCACACCTTCCTCGAATATGATATGCCCAAGATATTTCACCTTTTGTTGAAGAAAGTAAAAATTCGTAGTGGTCGTTGTGTGTTCGAAAGGCGGTTTTCGGTATGACTTCTTTATACACTTGTATTTGATAATACCTGGATCGAAGGTCCAGCTTTGTGAAGATTTGTGCTCCCTTTCATCTAGCAATTCATCTGCTATTGGAATAAGGTATTTGTTCTTGATGGTTATGCCATTGAGAGCTCGGTAATCAACGCATATTCGCCATGTTTCGTCCTTCTTGTGTACAAGTAGCACCGGTGAAAAGTAAAGGTTGCAACTTGGCCGAATAACTCCTGTTTCAAGCATCTCTTTTAAAATCCTTTCTATTTCATCATTCTGGAGATGTAGATACCAATATGGCTGAGTATTTGCTGAAGATTTGACTGGAAAAATCATTATATAATGATCATGCCGACGACTAAGAGGTAGGTTGTGCGGCTCATCAAATATATCTGAAAATTTAGCAAGCAAAGGAAATAGGTTTGGAACTTCAAATTCTATTGGCTCTCCTTTAATTTGCTGCTCAAGTTGTACCAAAAAGCCCCTGCATGCTTTATGCAAAACCTTCTCCATTTGTTGTGTGCAAATCATCGTTACGTCGCCCTCACGTTTCCCATGCAGTATCACCTGTTTCTCCTTACTGTAAAATTTTATAAATAGTTGCATAAAATTCCATGAAATATCACCTAATGTCATCAACCATTTAATTCTGAGTATGGCCTCATGATCATCAAGAGGGAGGAGGAAGAAATCTGCAATTATCTCTTGGTCCTGCAGCAACAGTTTCACTTGCGGGCACCTATGATCACACTTCAAAATCCGTCCGTTGGCGACCTTAACGACAAACCTGCTGCAATTCTCAATATGTAAGTTCATATGGACAGCAACCTTACTATTTAGGAAGTTATTAGTGCTGCCCGTGTCGATGAGAACAGTGATCGGTTGTTGTTTGAGAAGGCCTCCAACTTTCATCGTTTGCGGGTTTGAGTAGCCAACTAGTGTATGTACCGTAACTTCGGTCGATTGTGGCTCTTCTTCTGCATCATTTTCTTCATGTTCAAGGCTCTCTTCTGAATGTTCAATAACCTCTTCTTCTATCAGTTCAATCATAAGAAGTCCTCCTTTACTACAGTGATGCTCACGGCTCCACGGCTCGTCACAATTCCAACATAACCCCTTCGCATATCGCTCCCGAAGCTCTTCTCTTATTAACCTCTTTGGTGTAGAGACTTGGTCAATAGTAGGGGGGGCTGAGGGCTTCAATATTACTGGTTGAGGAGCGACCCTAGTCCTCTGAGCTTCATGGTTCAATTGCTCCTCTTGATGTCGTGCGAAAGAGATGGCTGCCATAAGCGTATACGGTTGTCGCGCTTTAACGTCTCCTCGGATCTCCGGCTTCAAGCCCTTAATGAAGGTCGTCAATAGCTGTTTTTGAGACCAATCATGAGTTTGATTAGATAACCTTTCAAACCTGATTTGGTACTCCTGAATGGTAGAGGATTGTCGGATCTTTGCTAGTTGTCCATCAATATTCTCGTAATCGGTTGGTCTGAAGCGGATCAGCAATCCTTCTTTGAATTGTTGCCATTAAAGGACTCTATAAGTATGATCAAACTAGTCAAACCACTGTATAGCATCCCTTTCAAGATGTATAGCTACAATTTTCACCATAGATGCATCCACGGTTTTGTGGTACTGAAAATATCGCTCCGCGCGCGAGATCCAACCAATCGGGTCTCCTTCTTCCCATCTAGGGAAGTCCACTCTCATGCATGGATAGTTGGGTTCAGTCATAGAGCCTCCCCTCCCTTGGAACTCATCTCTTCGAGCCTGGTGTGATTGGGCAAAGCTCTCTTCGTAATATGATTTTTTCGGGCTTAGTGGTCGGCCCAATCTGAGTTCGGTAAAGAGCGTCTGAATCTTATCCTCCATTCGTGCCTCCAAGGTTTCGAATTTAGCATTGATTGCCTCCTTAGATGCCATATTATATGCCTCCAAATCTATGATGTTAAGATCTCTCTTTTGTTGTCAGGTTAAAGGCATGTATAGTTGAGAGAAGTGATGGTCGAAAGGATTGGTGGATCGATGGATGTAGGCTACAATTTAGGCTTGTTTTGTGGCTGTTTTGGGTGCAGTTTGAGGGTGTGGTTTAGTGGAGTTTTAGGGCTATAGATGAATGTTTTGGATCTATGGTAGATGGTAGCAAAGATTTGATAGAAATCAGTGAAAGTTGCAGCAAGTATGTGCTGTCTTGTAAGAGTAGAATTGTCATCGAAGAAACAACGGTTTCTCAACGTAATTTTCACCAAAAACATGAGAGAATTGAGGGAATTGATAGAAAAATCACAGTTTATATGACAGCAAGGATATCTAATTTAATTAAGAAAATTTTGGCAGTATAACAGCAAGGAAATTGGTGCAAGTTGTGATTGTAGAATTCTCGTCGAAAAATTTCAGCGGGTTTCGACGAAAATTTCCAGCAACATAAAATCGTTTTTAGAGATAAATTTCTTAATAGATCAATCTTAGATGGAAGCCAAGATGATCTATGAATTGTATAAGAAATTTCATTAAAAAAATATTACAAATAGATGGGTTAAGGCAACAATATGCGGCTAAAATTTTCTGCAGCACAGATTTTTAGGTATAGCAGATTGGACGTAAAAGATCAGTGGTTTATATTAAGAATTTTTTGATGAAACCAAAGGGAAATCTACTGTTAGGAAGTGTCAAAGCTATCATAAAAATTTCCTAGAGATTTGGATAGAAACAATATAGTATCAAGATCAAACAAACAGTGCTATGCGGCTGAAATTTTACAGTGCAGATTTTCAAGTATAGCAGATTTGACATAAAAGATCAATAGTTTATATTGAGAATTTTTTGAAAAAACTAAAGGGAAATCTGCTGTTAGGAAGTGTCAAAGATGTCATAAAAATTTCATAAAAATTTGGATAGAAAAAGTATAGTAGCAAGATCAAACAAATGGTACTATGCGGTTGGAATTCTGCAATGTATCTTTCGTCGTAGAGATGAAAACTTTGTGACGAAAGGTTTATGCAGCAATATAGGAATAGTTTTTTATTTTGGATTTTCGAATAAGGATAACTAAATTGCAGCAGCAGTAAGGTAGGAAACCAGAACCTGTTACAATTCACGGGCAGATCAAAGGATGATCCGCGGTGGTGGAGATGATGGTGGAATTCAGCGACGATCTTTTAAGCAATTGTGGGAATTGCTTTGGGCGGTTGTGGAGGGCTGATGGATGGCAGTGGAAGGGCAGCGAGATACCAAGAACGCTGCTCTGATACTAGGTGTTAGAATCCTTGCAGATTCTAAACTTGGGGTTGATCTCTTTAGGGGATCGGACTCCTTGGAACTCTATAGGGGTTCCTCCCTCCAAGTTGCTGCTCAAAGGCTGCAGAAAAGATTCATCTATTGCTTAAGAAAAGAGAAGGAATACATGGCTATTTATAGGGCTTCTAAACCCTAACTCCTAATAGGACTCCTAGTCAAGACTCTTACTTCTAACCAACTCCTAATAGGACTCCTAGTCAAGACTCATATTCCCTTACAACTCCTAATTCTTCTCTAAGAAAACACCTCCTAACAGAATGTCCCTCTCAATTAGGACTCTTCTAGATAGAGTCCTAACAGTTTTACATGAATGTCCCTCTCAATTAGGACTCTCCAAGATAGAGTCCTAACACAAAGGTGCCCCTTGTAGCCAAGAATCCCTAGCAGTAGGGGTTCTACCCTGCTTAGGCCAAGAGCAGCATGGCTGCTCTCGATCTATTACAGGTGGCTAGGCCAAGAGCTCCCTTAAAAGCTCTCAGCTAAAGTTGCAAGGGAGCTCTCGGCCAAAGCTACAAGCAGCCTTTGGCCAACCTATAGGGCAGCAATAGTTACTGTCCTTTTTTGCCCTTTTGCATCAACTATTTTAATGTTAAAAGACCTCCCTTAAACACCTCTCAACAGTAAGAAAAAGAGTGCAGTCCAGATTTCAAAACTATGACAAAAATCACAGCAATCACATAAAAATAATTCTACGCGATTCAACACAACACATGTCGTTTAAAAGCCAATCTTTCACACAAACAACCTGGCTTTGATGCTACTATTAGGAAATCTGGGTCAGTATCACATGCACAATAGAAGAACATAAAACAAAACTACAAATTTCCTATAGAAAAGGTTTCATCATCATGCGAAGATTAGTATGCAAAAATCGTAAAACCGAAAAACTATGTGTATATAAAAGATATGTTACCTAGGGAGATCGTATTTCTTTGAAATCCTATAGATATATAGGAGAGATTGATAGGACCCTAGCAGGGTTGGGTCCTACTCAACCAAGAAGCAGCTAATAAAAACTCTGTGAGATTATAATAAACCCCACCTAACTGCCTCTATCCTATAAAGAAGAGTGGCTAGGGTTTATATTTGGGTCTTTGAGCTTCCTAGCCACCGCCCCCCTTTTACTAGGTCGGTCGGCTAGGGTTGAAGGCAAAGGGGTAACTCACTTAGGAAGTAGCCCCTAGTGCTAGGGTTTGGAGCCCTATATAAGCATGTAGCCTCCATCTCTTTTAGAATAAGATCTATCTACAATTGCAGCCATTTAGCCGACATCTAGGAGGGTGGATCCCCTATAGCATTCCAACGGTTGATCCCCCTCAAAGATTAATCTGAATAGAATTCCTTTGGTATTCTATCATCTGGTATCAGAGCTACAATCTTGCTGCTTTTGCTGCCACCCCTGCCGCCCACCACCAGCTAAGCAATTCCCACAATTGCTCTTGACATTGCCATCTCCACTATCATCTTCTACCGTAGATCAAATCAATCTACTATCGTCACCTCCAATAGAATCATAGATATGGTATTCTCATATCACCAATATCTTTTGCTATTGTAAATTTTTGTTCAAATACCAAGAAGTCTTTTTATCTATCCCATGCTACAAATTCCTTTTATCATAAAAGTTATCATCTTTGCGAATGAAGGATTGCTGTAGAAAATTTCAGCCGTATATTGTTGCCTTTAACCAATCTACTCGCTATCGTTTTTGAAAGAAATTTCTTATACGCTTTATAGATCGTCTTGGCTTCCATCTAAGATTGATCTATTGAGGAATTCATCTCTTGCTGCAAATTTTCTTCACAAACCATTGGAATTTTTTGACTAGAATTCTGCTCTTACATACACTAATCCACCAACCCTTTCGGCTACCACTTCTCTTAATTGATACATACCTTCAACCTGACAACAAAAGAGAGATCTTAACATTATAGATTTGGAGGCATATACTATGATATCTGAGGAGGCAATTAATACTAAATTCGAAGCCTTCAAGACGTGAATGGAGGATAAGATTCACTCTCTTTACTGAACTCAGTTTGGGTTGACCACCGAGCCCGAAGAAATCACATCAAAGAGAGAGCTTTGACCAAAGAGATGACTTCTAGGAGAGAGAGGTTCTATGACCGATCCCTACTATCCATGCATAAGGGTGGACTTTCCTAGATGGGAAGGAGACCCGATTGGTTGGATCTCGCCTGCGGAGTGATGTTTTTGGTACGACAAAACCACGGATGCATTTATGATGAAAATTACTGCTATTCATCTTGAAGGGGATGTCATATAGTGATTTGACTGGTTTGAACATGTTAGGATCGGAGCGGCACTAAGAGGGGGGGGGGTGAATTAGTGCAGCGGATTAAAACTTCGATTTTAATCAAAATCTTTCGTACGTTAAGAACGAAACTTGAGAAATTTAACTTGAAGGCGTATTCTTAAAGTTGCGCAGCAAGAGTAATACAAACTAAAGCAGTAAGAAGATTTGCAGTAATGTAAATGACAACAATAAAAAGCAAACCAGAGATTACGCCGATTTTTAGAGTGGTTCGGTCAAATGACCTACTCCACTTGCGAGGCCCCTCTTCGATGAGGCTCCCACCTTCCACTAGCAAGTCTCTTGAAATGGAAGGGTAAACACCCCTCTTACAACCTTTTACAAGCAGCTCAACCTCTTACAAATTTTCAATAAGAAAGAAGGAGGAGAACTCTCTAGCAAATTGAAAACAAGACTTGCTAAGACTTTCTAAGACTTTTCTCTCAATCAAAATACTTCTCAAAAGTTGTAACCTCAGTTGAGATTTGAGGGGTATTTATAGGCCTCAAGAGGATTCAAATTTTGGGTTTCAAAATTTGAATTCTTTTAGGGTTCCCGGTGCTGGAGGTTCCACCGCCCAGCCAGGCGGTGCCACCGCCCAGCACTCGGGTACTGGACGGTGCAACCGCCCAGCCAAGGAGGTGTCACCGCCCAGCACTCGGGTGCTGGGCGGTTCCACCGCCCAACTAGGCGGTGCCACCGCCTACAGTGTTTTCAGCCCAACTACAGTGTTTTCAGCCACTAGTTGGGCTTCAATCTTGGCTCTCTAGTTCGCTGGTTTAGCTTAATTTTTAGCCTAAACCTGTTGAATCTCGGATTTTGATGATGAAGTCAATTGTCATTTGTTATCTAATCTATGTGTTGAGATAAGTGTGCAGGATTAACTACGATGAGAGTAAGACAAGCAGCAGGAGTTGCGCCGGAGTCAAGATCATGATCACGTTGGGAGTTCGAGAGTTCGACGGAAGTTCGGACGGTCGTCGGAGGTTCAGAGAGAACAGATCCGAGAAGTCCAGAAGCTTGCCAAGCGAAGCTCGTCGGAACTCGCCAAGTGGATCGTCGCAAAGTCCAGGAGTATGCCGGATGTCCGCAGAAGGATCACCGAGGGTTATCGGTTGATCGACGGAAGTTGGCAGGAAACTCGCCGGAAGAAGCGATTGACGCATCGGAGCAAAGCTGCAGAAGTTGTCTTAGAGTTAATCGTAGTTAGCATGATGATTAAGCATGAAAATGGGAGGTGATCCCATTAGCTTAATCTTGGGGCAATTGGGCCCCTGAAAAGATTCAAACTGGGCCGAATGGAGTAAACCATTCGGACCCTGATTGCACCAGGAGGTGCAACCGCCCCAGCCAGGAGGTGCAACCGCCTGGGCTGTGGGGTTGAGAGGTGCAACCGCTCCAGCCAGGAGGTGCAACCGCCTGGGCTGTGGGGTTGAGAGGTGCAACCGCCCCAGCCAGGAGGTGCAACCGCCTGGGCTGCGAGGCTGGGAGGTGCAACCGCCCCAGCCAAGAGGTTGCACCGCCAGAGCTCAAGTTCCGAGCTCTGCCAGGCGATGCAACCACCGAGCTCAGTCTTCGAGCTCTGGCAGAGAGGTGCATCAGCCTGAGCTCAGTCTCGAGCTCTGCCAGGTGATGCATTCACCAAGCTCAGTCTTCGAGCTTTGGCAGAGAGGTGGATCAGCCTGAGCTCAGCTTGGAGCTCTGCCAGGTGATGCAACCACCGAGCTCTGTTTCGAGCTCTGCCAGGTGATGCAATCACCAAGCTCAGTCTTCGAGCTCTGCCAGGTGATGCAACCATCGAGCTCAGTCTTCGAGCTCTGGCAGAGAGAAGCAATCGGCAGAGCTCAGTCTTCGAGCTCTGCCAGGCGGTGCCACCTCTCCAGTCGAGAGGTGCAACCGCCTGATCCCAGAATTCTGGGATTTGATCGATTTGATCGTTTTGAGCTCGAATTTTGAATTGGGTTGAGGCCTATAAATACCCCACCCATTCAGCACTGAAAAGATAACAGACCAATACCGAAATCGTGATCTTTTCTGTGAATCTAAAGAGCTCAAAAGTGTTGTAAAGCCTTTAAGTCTCCTCCTTCTGTTCTTCAAGTTTTCAATTGTAAAGTGAGGAGAGAAAGGTCTGTAAAGGTTGTCTCCTAAGCCTGCCAAAAGGAGAGAAATTGTAAGAGGGAAGTTTGGCCTTCGCCCATTGAAGGAAGGCACCTAGTTGACGTCGGCAACCTCATCGGTGGAGGAAGCCAAAAGTGGAGTAGGTCAAGGCTGACCGAACCACTCTAAATCTCTGGTTTGCGTTTACTTTCGAGCACTTTATCATTACTGCAAACCTCCCTCATCACTACTGCTCTCTGCGCTTTCACGAACAAGTTCTAAGTGCTGTTCTTCCAAATCTGCATTCAGACGTAAACTCGTATTTTCATACATTACAGTTTACGCTTACGTTTGATTCTGCAGAACTGTTTTCCGTGCTTTTACGAACGAGCTTCCTTGCAGTTTACGCTTACATTTTAATCCTATTAATAACTGCAATCTGTCCTCTACGATTTTACGAACGAGTTTCAACATTTAGACGTAAAACTACATTCAGACGTAAATCGGCTTTCTTCGCTCAATCATCAGATTTCAGTTTACGTTTACGTCTTGGTTTCAACTGCATACTGCCTTCTGCGAGTATACAAACGAGTTTCAAAGTTTAGACGTAAATCTGCGTCTAACTGCGTTTAGACGTAAATCTGCGTTTAGACGTAAAACTGCGTTTAGACGTAAAACTGCGTTTAGACGTAAAACTATGTTTAGACGTAAAACTGCGTTTAGACGTAAATCTGCGTTTAGACGTAAAACTACGTTTAGACGTAAAACTGCGTTTAGACGTAAATCTGCGTTTAGACGTAAAACTGCGTTTAGACGTAAATCTGCGTTTAGACGTAAATCTGCATTTAGACGTAAATCTGAGTTTAGACGCAAAACTGCGCTTAGACGCAAAACTGCGCTTAGACGCAATCTGCGCTTAGACGCAAAACTGCGCTTAGACGCAATCTGCGCTTAGACGCAAACTGCACTTAGATACAAACTGAGAATTTGCTTTTGCATCATAATAGTTTTTAAACAAACGCAGCTTTTGGTTTTTAATCGCTGTAAGATTTCCGCTGCACTAATTCACCCCCCCCTCTTAGTGCTCTCGATCCTAACAATTGGTATCAGAGCAAGGTTAACTCTCTAAAGGATTAAAACCCAAGAGAGATGGCATACGCCGGAAACCAAGAGGGGCATTCAATTACACGTCCACCTATGTTCAGTGGAACGGACTACACTTACTGGAAGACCCGAATGAGGATCTTTCTTATCTCTATGGATTTTGAACTGTGGAACCTTGTTGAAAATGGATTTTCAAAATCTTCTCTTCCAATGATCGATTGGAACGATTTGGAGAAGAAAGCTTTCGCTCTTAATGCAAAGGCTATGAATGCCTTATTTTGCGCACTTGATAAAAACGAGTTTAATCGTGTTTCAACTTGCGAAACTGCTTTTGATATTTGGCACACACTTGAAGTGACCCACGAGGGCACAAGTAGAGTGAAAGAGTCAAAAATCAATCTGTTGCTGCATTCTTTTGAACTTTTCCAAATGAAACCGAGTGAAACCATCGGCGACATGTTTACCCGTTTCACGGATGTCGTCAACGGTCTAAAAGGACTCGGAAAGAGCTTTTCGGATTTTGAGCTTGTTAATAAGATACTAAGATCCCTTCCTAAGAGTTGGGATCCTAAAGTCACCGCCATTCAAGAGGCAAAAGATCTGCGAAATTTCCCTCTTGAAGAACTAATCGGGTCATTAATGACCTACGAAATGACTTGCAAAGCTCATGAAGAGCAAGAAGACATCCTTCCAAAGAACAGGAAGGATATGGCACTTAAAACTTCTGAATGCCACTTGAGAGAAAACTCAAGTGATGAGGACTGTGATGATGACTTGGCACTTTTGACAAGAAAGTTTAAAAAATTCTTCAAAAGAAACAAGTTTAAAAACGATGTGAAAAATAAACTTGAACCTAAGAAGGACCAAGTGATCTGCTATGAATGTAAAAAGCCGGGACATTACAAAAGTGATTGTCCCCAAGTCAAGAAAAGAACAACAAAGAAGAAGGCGCTCCAAGCAACATGGGATGATTCGAGCGCATCCGAGGAAGAAGAATCCAACACCAAGCAAGTTGCTCATTACGCCTTTATGGCCATCGAAGAGGAGGTAACGAATTTATTAGATGCTGATTTATCTTTCGATGAATTATTAAATGCCTTCCATGATTTATTTGATGAATGCAAAGTTATAAATAGAAAATACAAGTTGCTAAAAAGGGTACATGATAATCTTACTTGTGAGTTTGATAAGTTAAAAGTCGAACATCATGATAGTTTAAACTCATGTATCAAATGTCATGATTTAGAAACTATACAAAAAGAAAACTTGCTGCTTAAGGACACCTTGAAGAAATTCGAGGTTGGTAGCAAGTCATTAAACATGATCCTTACAAACAAGGGTCATGCTCCCAAAAGAAGTGGGATTGGATTTGTGAGGAGTCCTCACCTAAATCCAACTACCTTTGTAAAAGGCCCCATCTTACACGTTCAACACCAAACCAAGTGCAACTTTTGTTGCAAATCTGGACACAAGACACATTGTTGTCCATTCAAGAAAATAAGTCCAAACAAATTGATGTGGGTTCCTAAAGGAACCATGATAAGCTCTATGCAACATGATAGAAAATGTAGATCTATTTATGAGGCACCCAAAAGCAAATGGGTACCTAAACATCATCCTTTCTTGTAGAAAACTAAACAATCGCAAGCTAGGAGCAAGAAATGGTATCTTGATAGTGGATGCTCAAGGCACATGACCGGAGATCCATCTCAATTCTCTAAGCTCTCTAGCATAGACGAAGGATATGTCACCTTCGGAGACAACAACAAGGGTAAAATCATTGGCAAAGGAACCATAGGTAACAAATCCAACCTCTCTATTGAAGATGTTTTACTAGTTGATGGTTTAAAACATAACCTCTTGAGCATTAGTCAATTGTGTGATAAAGGATATATTATAAGATTTGAATCTAATGCCTGCATCATTGAAAAACCACACAAAAATGTATCTATGATTGCATTAAAACAACTCAACGGATACAACCATAACTTCTCTACTCCAAGAAATCCTCAACAAAATGGGGTAGTAGAAAGAAAAAATCGAAATTTGCAAGAAATGGCAAGAACCATGTTGAATGAACATAGCCTACCCAAATATTTTTGGGCCGAAGCTGTAAACACTGCATGTTATATTTTAAATAGAGTCCTAGTAAGACCCTTACTCACCAAAACTCCTTATGAGTTATGGAATAACAAAAAACCCAATGTCTCATATTTTAAAGTCTTTGGGTGTAAGTGTTTTATCTTGAATGAAAAGGATAACTTAGGAAAATTCGATGCTAAATCTGATGAAGGAATCTTTCTTGGTTATTCTTCGGTTTCTAAAGCTTTTCGCATCTTCAATAAAAGAACCTTAATTATTGAAGAATCCATCCATGTTGTTTTCAATGAGATTTCAGAAATTAAGAAAAATGATCTTGATGATGATATTAATTTTGATTCCTTGAATTTAAACGAAACCCCGTCTCCAACTAGCAACTTGGTTGCATCCACTTCCAAAACATCCTTACCCAAGGATTGGAAGTATATAGATGCTCATCCTAAGGAGCTAATCCTAGGAGACACATCAAAGGGGGTTCAAACACGATCTTCTTTTAAAAAAACTTTTGTGCCAACGCCGCTTTTCTCTCCCAAATTGAACCCAAATGTGTTGATGAAGCCATGAAAGATGATTCATGGATTATCGCAATGCAAGATGAATTAAATCAATTTGAGAGAAATGAGGTGTGGACGCTTGTTCCTAGGCCAAATGACCATTTAGTAATTGGTACTAAATGGGTCTTTAGAAACAAGCAAGATGAAAATGGTATCGTGGTTAGAAACAAGGCTAGATTAGTGGCCAAAGGTTTCAACCAAGAAGAAGGTATCGATTACGAAGAAACCTTCGCACCTGTGGCTCGATTGGAAGCCATAAGGATGCTCCTTGCCTACGCTAGTTGCAATAATTTTAAGTTATTTCAAATGGATGTTAAAAGCGCCTTTCTAAATGGTTTCATTTCCGAAGAAGTTTATGTTGAACAACCTCCTGGATTTGAAAATAATGGCTACCCTAATCATGTGTTTAGATTAACTAAAGCTCTCTATGGTTTAAAACAAGCCCCAAGGGCTTGGTATGAGAGACTTAGCTCTTTTCTCATTAAAAATAATTTCATAAAAGGCAAGGTTGATACTACATTGTTTATCAAGAATTTTGAAAATGATTTTCTCATTGTTCAGATTTATGTTGATGACATTATCTTTGGTTCTACAAATGAATCTCTTTGTAAATCCTTTGCGAAAACTATGAGTCATGAATTTGAAATGAGTCTAATGGGAGAGTTAACATTCTTCTTAGGCCTACAAATCAAACAACTAAGCAATGGCATCTTTATTAGTCAAACCAAATATGCTGTGAGTTTGCTAAAGAAGTTCAAAATGAATAACTCAAAAGCCATTGACACCCCTATGAGCACCTCCACTAAGTTAGAAATTGATGAGAATGGAGAAAGCTTCGATCAAAAAACCTATAGGGGTATGATAGGAAGTTTACTTTACCTCACTGCCACCAGACCAGACATCATGTTCAGTGTAGGACTTTGTGCTAGATTTCAATCAGACCCTAAGATATCTCATCTCAAAGCAGTCAAAAGAATACTCAGATATCTTAATGGAACTACCAATCTAGGATTATGGTACCCAAAATCAGAAAATTTTGAATTAACAGCCTATGCTGATGCGGACTTCGCTGGCTGTAAACTAGACAGAAAAAGCACATCAGGATCATGTCAATTTTTAGGACATGCCCTTGTATCCTGGTCATCTAAGAAACAAAACTCGGTTGCCCTATCAACAACCGAAGCTGAATACATTGCAGCAAGTGCATGCTGTGCACAAGTTGTATGGATGAAAAACACTTTAGAAGATTACAAAGTGAATCTTAAAGATATTCCCATTAAATGTGATAACACGAGTGCAATATGCTTAACTAAAAATCCTATACAACACTCAAGAACAAAACACATTGATATTAGACATCACTTTATACGAGATCATGTCTCTAATCATGATGTAACCATAGAGTTTATTGATACCAAACATCAACTGGCTGATATCTTCACAAAACCCCTATGTGAAGAACAATTTGATTACATAAGAAGAGAATTAGGAATGTTGAATTGTCCGAATACTTTAACTAGTTAAAATTATTTTTCGGATATTATTATTATTACATGCCTTGACAACACTTGATCAAATAACATGTTGAAAATTATGTGACAAATATTTTTAACCAAATGCATGTAAGAAGTTCATTTTTCGGGTTGTATGCTAAAAATGGGATGTTCCCGTACACTCTTATGAAAACTCTTTGGAAAATGACTTTCCTCCGTCAAGCAAAAAAACAATAAAGAGATATATGTGTCATCACTTCCTTTATATGCTTGATAATGCTATCATGCTTTTTGTTGATGACAAAGGGGGAGAAAAATATGAATTGATAAACACTATGTCATAGCTGAACTGCCATAATCATATCTATGTCATAGTTGCAAATACTTGAGTGATGCTATAAACAATGTTATGCCATCCTTGCATCACAAAGAGATATGTGAACATATACTATAGTTTGCATCATATCTTGATTTGATATTGTGAAGAAAATGCAAACTTACTAGAAAATCTCAAATGTGAGCATCATGTAAAAAGTCCTTCGTAGCTTTATATGATTACATGATGAATGGTTACAAACACAATCATACAAACTTGATGATGTATGTCATGCCTTGACATAATTCGTGAAGAGATACATCATGATAGGCATCATGATGGGAGCATTGATAAGTTTAACTGATCTAACTTATCAATACGTCACTTGAATTCTTAGGTCTTGAATTCAAGGTTGACTTATCTCAACTATGGCATATAGATAGGGGGAGTTAAGGACAACTCCTTTATCAATTGATTGTCATCATCAAAAAGGGGGAGATTGTTGAATCTCGGATTTTGATGATGAAGTCAATTGTCATTTGTTATCTAATCTATGTGTTGAGATAAGTGTGCAGGATTAACTACGATGAGAGTAAGACAAGCAGCAGGAGTTGCGTCGGAGTCAATATCATGATCACGTTGGGAGTTCGAGAGTTCGACGGAAGTTCGGACGGTCGTCGGAGGTTCAGAGAGAACAGATCCGAGAAGTCCAGAAGCTTGCCAAGCGAAGCTCGTCGGAACTCGCCAAGTGGATCGTCGCAAAGTCCAGGAGTATGCCGGATGTCCGCAGAAGGATCACCGAGGGTTATCGGTTGATCGACGGAAGTTGGCAGGAAACTCGCCGGAAGAAGCGATTGACGCATCGGAGCAAAGCTGCAGAAGTTGTCTTAGAGTTAATCGTAGTTAGCATGATGATTAAGCATGAAAATGGGAGGTGATCCCATTAGCTTAATCTTGGGGCAATTGGGCCCCTGAAAAGATTCAAACTGGGCCGAATGGAGTGAACCATTCGGACCCTGATTGCACCAGGAGGTGCAACCGCCCCAGCCAGGAGGTGCAACCGCCTGGGCTGTGGGGTTGAGAGGTGCAACCGCTCCAGCCAGGAGGTGCAACCGCCTGGGCTGTGGGGTTGAGAGGTGCAACCGCCCCAGCCAGGACGTGCAACCGCCTGGGCTGCGAGGCTGGGAGGTGCAACCGCCCCAGCCAAGAGGTTGCACCGCCAGAGCTCAAGTTCCGAGCTCTGCCAGGCGATGCAACCACCGAGCTCAGTCTTCGAGCTCTGGCAGAGAGGTGCATCAGCCTGAGCTCAGTCTCGAGCTCTGCCAGGTGATGCATTCACCAAGCTCAGTCTTCGAGCTTTGGCAGAGAGGTGGATCAGCCTGAGCTCAGCTTGGAGCTCTGCCAGGTGATGCAACCACCGAGCTCTGTTTCGAGCTCTGCTAGGTGATGCAATCACCAAGCTCAGTCTTCGAGCTCTGCCAGGTGATGCAACCATCGAGCTCAGTCTTCGAGCTCTGGCAGAGAGAAGCAATCGGCAGAGCTCAGTCTTCGAGCTCTGCCAGGCGGTGCCACCTCTCCAGTCGAGAGGTGCAACCGCCTGATCCCAGAATTCTGGGATTTGATCGATTTGATCGTTTTGAGCTCGAATTTTAAATTGGGTTGAGGCCTATAAATACCCCACCCATTCAGCATTGAAAAGATAACAGACCAATACCGAAATCGTGATCTTTTCTGTGAATCTAAAGAGCTCAAAAGTGTTGTAAAGCCTTTAAGTCTCCTCCTTCTGTTCTTCAAGTTTTCAATTGTAAAGTGAGGAGAGAAAGGTCTGTAAAGGTTGTCTCCTAAGCCTGCCAAAAGGAGAGAAATTGTAAGAGGGAAGTTTGGCCTTCGCCCATTGAAGGAAGGCACCTAGTTGACGTCGGCAACCTCATCGGTGGAGGAAGCCAAAAGTGGAGTAGGTCAAGGCTGACCGAACCACTCTAAATCTCTGGTTTGCGTTTACTTTCGAGCACTTTATCATTACTGCAAACCTCCCTCATCACTACTGCTCTCTGCGCTTTCACGAACAAGTTCTAAGTGCTGTTCTTCCAAATCTGCATTCAGACGTAAACTCGTATTTTCATACATTACAGTTTACGCTTACGTTTGATTCTGCAGAACTGTTTTCCGTGCTTTTACGAACGAGCTTCCTTGCAGTTTACGCTTACATTTTAATCCTATTAATAACTGCAATCTGTCCTCTACGATTTTACGAACGAGTTTCAACATTTAGACGTAAAACTGCATTCAGACGTAAATCGGCTTTCTTCGCTCAATCATCAGATTTCAGTTTACGTTTACGTCTTGGTTTCAACTGCATACTGCCTTCTGCGAGTATACAAACGAGTTTCAAAGTTTAGACGTAAATCTGCGTCTAACTGCGTTTAGACGTAAATCTGCGTTTAGACGTAAAACTGCGTTTAGACGTAAAACTGCGTTTAGACGTAAAACTACGTTTAGACGTAAAACTGCGTTTAGACGTAAATCTGCGTTTAGACGTAAAACTACGTTTAGACGTAAAACTGCGTTTAGACGTAAATCTGCGTTTAGACGTAAAACTGCGTTTAGACATAAATCTGGGTTTAGACGTAAATCTGCATTTAGACGTAAATCTGAGTTTAGACGCAAAACTGCGCTTAGACGCAAAACTGCGCTTAGACGCAATCTGCGCTTAGACGCAAAACTGCGCTTAGACGCAATCTGCGCTTAGACGCAAACTGCACTTAGATACAAACTGAGAATTTGCTTTTGCATCATAATAGTTTTTGAACAAACGCAGCTTTTGGTTTTTAATCGCTGTAAGATTTCCGCTGCACTAATTCACCCCCCCCTCTTAGTGCTCTCGATCCTAACAAAACCAACTCTGACTTTGGGCCCAGTTGGCCCCTAACCAGGATATAGGATTATCTCTTAATCCTAATCCTAATTACAAGTGGACTACATAACCAAAACACATCCTAAGTAAATTTTCAACCGCGAACGTCGAGTCTTGTTCCGGCGAGCTTTCCGACGAACTTCTTCCGACGGACTCCCTGCAAGCTCCCAATCTTTGTGATGACTTTTAACGAGTAGCCGAGCCTTCTCGGTGATCTCCGCGAGCCTCCGACGATTTCTTCGGCGAACTTCCGACACGTTCCCGATTTCTTCTCGGATGGTTCCGACAGCATCTCCGATGATTCTTCGGTCTCTTAAACGTCCATCGAGCTCGACTCCGGTATCCTTGCTTTATGTTTTCTGGTTATCGTAGTTAATCCTGCGCACTTAACTCAATAATATGGATTAGATCAATTAACCCACCAATTGATTATATCATCAAAATCCAAGATTCAACAATCTCCCCCTTTTTGATGATGACAATCAATTGATGACGGAGTTAAACATAACTCCCCCTATCTATATGCCATATTATGAGAAGATAAAAAACACTTGAATTCCATCCCATTGGATTCAAGCATAACCCGATAAGTTCTAATCGTAGAACTTTATCGTTATCCTCATTAAACAATAGTAAGTACGAAACTTCGATGAAAATCATAAGTTAAATGATACGGGACGAATTTTGCTACGACAGAAGATAAAGATTTTCAATATAAATTTCATGTTATCAATCTTGTGATATTTTCAAGGATTTGCAAGTCATATAAGACATTCATATCACACAGAAGATAAAGATTTTCAATATAAATTTCATGATATCAATCTTGTGATATTTTCAAGGATTTGCAAGTCATATAAGACATTCATATCACACAAGTCTTTGTAATTCATATTAGTCATGTCATATCAGTCATCACTTCTCCCCCTTTGTCATCAACAAAAAGAGACAAGCCAGCTAATTGATGATCATAGAAAAAGGTATAGCATTTATCAAAGTTTATCATTCAAATTTGCCAGAAATAGTTTATCCAAAAGACATCATCATCTATGCAGACAGTAGTTATCTAAAGGAAAGATCAGTTATCATACAATCGATGACAAACATGAACTTGTTTTTAAAAGCAAACAGGACAGAATAAAAAGATACATCAATTTAATCCTTAGGAGGTAATCCACAGTGCTGATACATGATATCTATTTTTTCATTCATCTGTCGTAGTAGTGTCTTCAAAATTTCAACTTGTTAATTCTGAATTTGTTCTTGCTGTGATTTGATCTGAGATAGCTCCGCCATAATGAAATTTTCAGATTTTGGATACCACAATCCTAAATTTGGAGTTCCTTTGATATATCTAAATATTCTTTTAACACTCTTAAGATGAGATAATTTAGGATTAGATTGAAACCTAGCGCAAAGTCCTACACTAAACATAATATCCGGTCTAGTCGCAGTGAGGTAGAGTAGACTACCTATCATTCCCCTATATGTTTTTTGATCGAAACTTTCACCATTTTCATCCATATCTAACTTAGTCGTAGTACTCATAGGGGTGTTTATTGCTTTTGAATTATCCATGTTAAATCGTTTTAACAATTCTAATGTATATTTCGATTGGTTAAGAAATATACCATCACTAAGTTGTTTGATTTGTAATCCCAAAAAGAAAGTTAATTCACCCATTAAACTCATTTCAAATTCAAGACTCATACATTTGGCAAATGATTCACATAGTGATTCATCCGAAGAGCCAAACACAATATCGTCAACATAAATTTGCACAATAAGAAAATTATTTTCAAAATGTTTAATAAACAATGTAGTATCAACCTTGCCTTTGGTAAAATTATTTAAAATAAGAAAGGAACTAAGCCTTTCATACCAAGCTCTAGGAGCTTGTTTTAAGCCATAGAGAGCTTTAGTCAATTTGAATACATGATTAGGAAGAAGAGAATTTTCAAATCCGGGAGGTTGTTCGACAAATACTTCTTCGGAAATAAAACCATTCAAGAAAGCACTTTTAACATCCATTTGAAATAGTTTAAAATTATTACTACTAGCATAGGCAAGGAGCATCCTTATGGCTTCTAATCGAGCCACGGGAGCGAAGGTTTCATCGTAATCGATACCTTCTTCTTGGTTGAAACCTTTGGCCACTAATCTAGCCTTGTTTCTAACCACGATACCATTTTCGTCTTGCTTGTTTCTAAAGACCCACTTAGTACCTATGACTAAGTGGTCACTTGGTCTAGGAACAAGCTTCCATACCTCATTCCTCTCAAATTGGTTCAATTCTTCTTGCATTGCAATGATCCAAAAATCATCTTTTAAGGCTTCGTCAATGCATTTAGGTTCAATTTGAGAAAGGAAAGCGGCGTTAGCACAGAAATTTTTGAAAGAAGAACGAGTTTGAACCCCTTTTGATGTATCTCCTATAATTTGCTCTTTTGGATGAGCATCTACATACTTCCATTCTTTTGGTAAGGAAATTTCGGAAGAAGATGCATTCAAAAGGCTATTTTGAGGAGAGGGTTCATTTAAATTCAAATTATCAAAACCAAGATCATCATCAAAATCATTTTTCTTTAAATCGGAAATTTCATTAAAAACTACATGAATAGACTCTTCAATTACTAAAGTTCTTTTATTAAAAACCCGAAAAGCTTTAGAAACAGAAGAGTAACCAAGAAAGATGCCTTCATCGGATTTAGCATCAAATTTTCCTAAAGCATCCCTTTCATTTAAAATAAAGCATTTACAACCAAAAACTTTAAAATAGGAGATGTTTGGTTTTTTGTTATTCCATAATTCATAGGGAGTTTTGGATAAGGATGGTCTTATTAGGACTCTATTCATGATGTAGCAAGCCGTATTTACGGCTTCGGCCCAAAAGTACTTAGGTAAACTATGTTCATTCAACATAGTTCTTGCCATTTCTTGTAGGTTTCTATTTTTCCTTTCAACTACTCCATTTTGTTGAGGATTTCTTGGAGTTGAGAAGTTGTGATTGTACCCATTACTTTCGCAAAAATTTTGAAAGTCACGGTTTTGGAATTCACCACCGTGATCACTCCGAATTGATGAAATCATGAAGCCTTTTTCATTTTGAGTGAGTTTACAAAATTTAGAGAAACACTTGAAGCAATCACTTTTGTGAGCTAAGAAATAGGTCCAAGTGTATCTAGAGTAGTCATCCACAATCACAAAGGCATATTTGCTTCCACCTAGACTTGTTGTATCAATTGGTCCAAATAAGTCCAAATGGATCAATTGTAATGGTCTAGTAGTGCTAATTTGATTTTTTGGTTTGAAGCTTGTTTTTATTTGTTTGCCTAGTTGACATGCATCGTATACTTTGTCCTTAATAAACTTTATATTTGGAATTCCTCGTACTAATTCTTGAGATGAGATCTTAGATATTGTTTTCATGCTTGCATGGCCTAATCTCCTATGCCAAAGCCAAGCATCATCATTTATGGCGGAGAAGCACATTTCATTACTTAGTTCATCAAGATTGATGGTATAGATATTATTTTGTTTTAAAGCAATCATAGTCATGTTATGATTTGGTTTTTCAATAATGCACATATTTGATTCAAATCTAACGATGTAACCTTTATCGCATAGTTGACTAATACTCAAGAGATTATGTTTCAATCCATCAACTAGTAAGACATCATCAATGGAAAAATTAAATTTGTTACCAATAGTTCCCTTGCCAATGATTTTGCCCTTGTTGTTGTCTCCGAAGGTAACGTACCCTTCTTCTTTGCTAGTGAGCATAGAGAAATGAGATGGATCTCCAGTCATATGTCTTGAGCATCCACTATCGAGATACCATCTCTTGCTCCTAGCTTGTGGGTTTGTCTACAAAAGAGGATGATTTTTAGGTACCCATTTGATTTTGGGTGCCTCAAAAATTGACCCACTAACTTTGTTATTTATGATTGAATTCTTTATAGTTCCTTTAGGAACCCATATTAATTTTTGTGAACTAATTTTCCTAAATGGGCATTTGTAGGCAATATGTCCGGATTTGCAACAAAAGTTGCATTTCACATAAGAGGAAACATGTAATGTAGGTCCTTTTACGAAAGTGGTGGGATTTTGATGTAATCCTTTTACAAATCCAATTCCATTTCTATTTGCGATGTGACCCTTGTTTGCAAGGATCATATCTAATCCTTTGCTACCAACCTTAAACTTGTTTAAGGTTTCCTTAAGAAGCATATTTTCATTTTTTATTGCTTCTAAGTGCTCACACTTCGAGCATGGAGGAGTTTGAAGACTATCAAACTTATCTTGTAGCAAAGCATGCTCTTTCTTTAAGATACTTAACTTCTTGCTAACAGTTCTACATTCATCAAATAATTCATGAAAAACGATAGACAGTTCTTCAAAAGATAAATCTTCATTAAATAAATCACATACCTCTTCTCCTAACGCCATTAGCGCGTAATGAGCAACTTGCTCGGTGTTGGACTCCTCTTCTTCGGATGCACTTGAATCATCCCACGTTGCCTTGAACGCCTTCTTCTTTGATGTCCTCTTTTTGGCTTGAGGACAATCGTTCTTGTAGTGTCCCGATTTTTTGCATTCATAGCAAATCACTTGGTCTTTCTTTTGTTCAAATTTATTTTTTGTATTATTTTTAAATCTGTTCTTTCTTAAATATTTTTTAAACTTTTGAGTCAAAAGTGCAATGTCATTGTCACTGTCCTCATCACTTGATGTTCCTTTCAAGTGGTCTTCTTGTGATTTGAGTGCCATATCCTTCCTGTTCTTTGGAAGGGAGTTCTCGAGCTCGTCATGAGCTTGACATGTCATTTCGTAGGTCATTAGAGACCCAATGAGTTCTTCAAGAGGGAATGCTTTAAGGTCTTTGGCCTCTTGAATGGCCGTAACTTTTGGATCCCAACTTTTAGGGAGGGATCTTAAGATTTTAGTTACTAGTTCAAAGTTAGTAAAATCTTTACCAAGAGCTTTGAGTCCATTGATGACATCCGTAAACCGGGTGTACATGTCTCCGATGGACTCACTTGGTTTCATTCGGAAAAGTTCGTAAGAGTGCACAAGGATGTTGATTTTGGACTCTTTCACTCGGCTAGTGCCTTCATGAGTGACCTCAAGAGTTCTCCAAATATCAAAAGCCGAATCACACATTGAAACACGATTAAATTCGTTTTTGTCTAGTGCACAAAACAAGGCATTCATAGCCTTTGCATTTAAAGCAAAAACCTTCTTCTCCGATTCATTCCATTCGCTCATCGGAAGAGAAGATTTTTGAAATCCATTCTCGACAATAGACCAAAGCTCAAAGTCCATAGAAATGAGGAAGATTCTCATGCGAGTCTTCCAATATGTGTAATCCGACCCATTAAACAAAGGTGGTCATGCAATAGAATGGCCCTCTTGCATGCCGGAGTAAGCCATCTCTCTTGGTTATTAAACCAAATATGAGAGATAACCTTGCTCTGATACCACTTGTTAGGATCGGAGCGGCACTAAGAGGGGGGGGGTGAATTAGTGCAGCGGATTAAAACTTCGATTTTAATCAAAATCTTTCGTACGTTAAGAACGAAACTTGAGAAATTTAACTTGAAGGCGTATTCTTAAAGTTGCGCAGCAAGAGTAATACAAACTAAAGCAGTAAGAAGATTTGCAGTAATGTAAATGACAACAATAAAAAGCAAACCAGAGATTACGCCGATTTTTAGAGTGGTTCGGTCAAATGACCTACTCCACTTGCGAGGCCCCTCTTCGATGAGGCTCCCACCTTCTACTAGCAAGTCTCTTGAAATGGAAGGGTAAACACCCCTCTTACAACCTTTTACAAGCAGCTCAACCTCTTACAAATTTTCAATAAGAAAGAAGGAGGAGAACTCTCTAGCAAATTGAAAACAAGACTTGCTAAGACTTTCTAAGACTTTTCTCTCAATCAAAATGCTTCTCAAAAGTTGTAACCTCAGTTGAGATTTGAGGGGTATTTATAGGCCTCAAGAGGATTCAAATTTTGGGTTTCAAAATTTGAATTCTTTTAGGGTTCCCGGTGCTGGAGGTTCCACCGCCCAGCCAGGCGGTGCCACCGCCCAGCACTCGGGTACTGGACGGTGCAACCGCCCAGCCAAGGAGGTGTCACCGCCCAGCACTCGGGTGCTGGGCGGTTCCACCGCCCAACTAGAAGGTGCCACCGCCTACAATGTTTTCAGCCCAACTACAGTGTTTTCAGCCACTAGTTGGGCTTCAATCTTGGCTCTCTAGTTCGCTGGTTTAGCTTAATTTTTAGCCTAAACCAACTCTGACTTTGGGCCCAGTTGGCCCCTAACCAGGATATAGGATTATCTCTTAATCCTAATCCTAATTACAAGTGGACTACATAACCAAAACACATCCTAAGTAAATTTTCAACCGCGAACGTCGAGTCTTGTTCCGGCGAGCTTTCCGACGAACTTCTTCCGACGGACTCCCTGCAAGCTCCCAATCTTTGTGATGACTTTTAACGAGTAGCCGAGCCTTCTCGGTGATCTCCGCGAGCCTCCGACGATTTCTTCGGCGAACTTCCGACACGTTCCCGATTTCTTCTCGGATGGTTCCGACAGCATCTTCGATGATTCTTCGGTCTCTTAAACGTCCATCGAGCTCGACTCCGGTATCCTTGCTTTATGTTTTCTGGTTATCGTAGTTAATCCTGCGCACTTAACTCAATAATATGGATTAGATCAATTAACCCACCAATTGATTATATCATCAAAATCCAAGATTCAACAGAACAAACTCATGGAGTCCTCTCATGGTGATAATTCAAAGAAGGACTGCTGATCCGCTTCGGACCAACCTATTACGATAACATTGACAGACAACTAGCAAAAGATCCAACAAACATCTACCATTCAGGAGTACCAAACTATTGAATCTCGTATTTTGATAATGAAACCAATTTATATGTATTTATGTTTTAATCTGTGTTTTGAGTGATGCAGGATGCTTCGATCAGGATGAGACAATTAAAGTAGAAAAAATCATGTTAGGCCGGAGGAACATGTCAGAAGATTGGACGTCGGGCCGATGGATCGGTCGACATATCGATAGAAGGCTTCGGGCCATGGATTTGGGCATCGGGCCAAGAAGAGCGGATATTGTGCCAAGGATATCGGAGTTGCGAAGTCAACTGGCCGATTAGGTAATAGGTCGCAAGAGAGGACGATGTGCTGAAGAATTGGACGATGTGTCGATGAACCAATGACATGTCGGACAACTTGATTAATGCTTAGTATTAATTGTCTAGATCAAAGTACGTTTTACATATGCAGGATTAACTATGATGGCAAAGCATGGAGCAAAATGAAGTCTCGGAGTCAAGGACACGATCACATTGGGAGTTCGAGAGTTCGTCAGAAGTCCGTGTTAGGATCGAGAGCACTAAGAGGGGGGGGGGTGAATTAGTGCAGCGGAAATCTTATAATAATTTAAAAACCAAAAGCTGCGTTCATTCAAAAACTATTATGATGCAAAAGCAAATTCTCAGTTTGTATCTAAGTGCAGTTTGCGTCTAAGTGCAGATTGCGTTTAAGCGCAGTTTTGCGTCTAAGCGCAGTTTTGCGTCTAAGCGCAGTTTTGCGTCTAAACTCAGATTTACGTCTAAATGCAGATTTACGTCTAAACGCAGATTTACGTCTAAACGCAGTTTTACGTCTAAACGCAGTTTTACGTCTAAACGCAGATTTACGTCTAAACGCAGTTTTACGTCCAAACGCAGTTTTACGTCTAAACGCAGATTTACGTCTAAACGCAGTTTTACGTCTAGATGCAGATTTACGTCTAAACTTTGAAACTAGTTTGTATACTCGCAGAAGGCAGTATGCAGTTGAAATCAAGACGTAAACGTGAACTGAAATCTGATGATTGAGCGAGGAAAGCCGATTTACGTCTGAATGCAGTTTTACGTCTAAATGTTGAAACTCGTTCGTAAAATCGTAGAGGACAGATTGCAGTTATTAATAGGATTAAAATGTAAGCGTAAACTGCAAGGAAGCTCGTTCGTAAAAGTGCGGAAAACAGTTCTGCAGAATCAAACGTAAACGTAAACTGTAATGTATGAAAATACGAAGTTACGTCTGAATGCAGATTTGGAAGAACAGCTCTTAGAACTTGTTCGTGAAAGCGCAGAGAGCAGTAGTGATGAGGGAGGTTTGCAGTAATGATAAAGTGCTCGAAATTAAACGCAAACCAGAGATTTAGAGTGGTTCGGTCAGCCTTGACCTACTCCACTTTTGGCTTCCTCCACCGATGAGGTTGCCGACGTCAACTAGGTGCCTTCCTTCAATGGGCGAAGGCCAAACTTCCCTCTTACAGTTTCTCTCCTTTTGACAGGCTTAGGAGACAACCTTTACAGATGTTTTCTCTCCTCTCTTTTCAACTCAAACTTGAAGAACAGAAGGAGGAGGAAAACTAGCAGTTTTGAGCTCTAAGAACCACTGAAAAGATCAAGATTTCGGGTCAGTTCTTGCTCCCATTCAGTGCTGAATGGGTGGGGTATTTATAGGCCCCAACCCAATTCAAAATTCGAGCTCAAGACGATCAAATCGATCAAATCCCAGAATTCTGGGATCAGGCGGTTGCACCTCTCGACTGGAGAGGTGGCACCGCCTGGCAGAGCTCGAAGACTGAGCTCTGCCGATTGCTTCTCTCTGCCAGAGCTCGAAGACTGAGCTCGATGGTTGCATCACCTGGCAGAGCTCGAAGACTGAGCTTGGTGATTGCATCACCTGGCAGAGCTCGAAACTGAGCTCGGTGGTTGCATCACCTGGCAGAGCTCCAAGCTGAGCTCAGGCTGATCCACCTCTCTGCCAGAGCTCGAAGACTGAGCTTGGTGAATGCATCACCTGGCAGAGCTCGAGACTGAGCTCAGGCTGATGCACCTCTCTGCCAGAGCTCGAAGACTGAGCTCGGTGGTTGCATCGCCTGGCAGAGCTCGGAACTTGAGCTCTGGCGGTGCAACCTCTTGGCTGGGGCGGTTGCACCTCCCAACCCCACAGCCCAGGCGGTTGCACCTCCTGGCTGGGGCGGTTGCACCTCCCAACCCCACAGCCCAGGCGGTTGCACCTCCTGGCTGGGGCGGTTGCACCTCCCAACCTCGCAGCCCTGGCGGTGGCACCTCTAGGCTGGAGAGGTGGCACCTCTTCACTATTCCAGCTCACTTGGTTTGGCTCCAAACTTGGTCCAAACCAGTCCGAACTTGGGCCTAATTGGCCCCTACTTGGGTTATAGGATTAACACCTAATCCTAACCCTAATTAACGTGCTAACTATGAATTTAAAGACATTTTCTAAGCTATTACAAAGTCCGCAAGTCAAGACTTCTTCTAGCGAGCTTCCGGCAAACTTCCGGCGGTCTTCCGATGAACTCTCGGAAACCATTCTGCGGACTCCCAGCAAGCTCCTAGACTTCACGATTTGTTCTTAGCGAGTTCCAACGAGCTTCTTCGGCAAGCTCCGATCTTTCTCGGCGAGCTCCGCGAACTCCCAACGAATCTTCGGACTTCCGTCGAACTCTCGAACTCGCAACAAATCCATCGCGCTTGACTCCGACACTTTGTTTCGCTTTATGTCTTCATCGTTATCATAGTTAATCCTGCACAACAAAACAAAACTTCAATCGAGACAATTAATCCTAAGCAATTAACCAAGTTGTCCGACATGTCATTGGTCCCTCGACGCTTCGTCCGATTCTTCGGCGCATCGTCCTCTCGTGCAGCCTATTGCCCAATCGGCCAGTTGACTCCACAACTCCGATATCCTTGGCACAATACCCACTCTTCTTGGCCCGATGCCCGAGTTCACGGCCCGAAGCCTTCTGTCGATACGTCGACCGATCCACCGGCCCGACGTCCAATCTTCTGACATGTTCCTTCGGCACAACATGATTTTCCTGCTTTAATTGTCTCATCCTGATCGAAGCATCCTGCGTCACTCAAAACGCAGATTAAATCATAAACATATATCAAGTAGTTTCATCATCAAAATACGAGATTCAACAATCTCCCCCTTTTTGATGATGACAACCACTTGATGACGGAGTTAAACTTAACTCCCGGAGTTTAAACAAACTCCCCCTATCAATATGCCATATTGATAAAACCTTGAATTCAAACTGAATTCAAGTCATTGCAATATTCATCATGAATACTTGCAACACGTCAACATGAACTTATGCATAAACTTATGCATCACATGTCATGTCATCAACATACTTCTCCCCCTTTGTCATCAACAAAAAGGAGAAGTACTACAAACAAGTGTGTGTGATATTGGTTCAACTCATTGCATGAAAATCATAATATCAAGTTTTATCATCATGCAAGTTTGCTAATATCAAATACCAACATGAAAAATTGCGATGTAGGCTTTTGATATCATAATGCAAACATTTCAAGTGTTTATCAATTATAGCATTTCATCACATGGTAGGATATCAACGCGTAAAATTACGATACAAGTTCTTGATATCTTAACGCATGATGAAAACATGGCATAATACAAGTTTGGCAATCATAGCATCAATTCATATATCTCTTAATGATGCAAGTATTGCAAATATGGCAATCATATCAATTCATATATCTCTTGATGATGCAAGCCTAGCATCAGTGTTCATAGCATCAATTCATATATTTCTCCCCCTTTGTCATCAACAAAACGGAGAACGATATAAGCAAATTTTAAGCATAAGTGCTTGTTGTTATGTATGTGAAATAAATCCTTGCAAGTAAAAACACTTTCATCCATATTCATCAAATCCATTTCTCAAAAAATATTTTTCACATGATGTGTGTATGAGAGATGTATTTGCTAGTCAATTACATATGTCAAAAATCAATGATATGAACTAAACTTGATATGGCATATGCTTGTTAAGTTTGGAAGAGAGTGAACTTGATATGTTAGACTCAAGAGAATCCGAAAATGAAATTTGAGTCTTTCTTCCATTCGAACAAGGTTTTGCTATAGATATTCAATTACAATCATGAAGGTAAAGCATGCTTGTTATCATGGAAGTTTTGTATTCAAGCACATAATTTTCAACATGTAATTGTGTAAAATCATTATGCCAGTCAAGTGATTCAATCATTCAATCAAGAAGGTTCGAAAAATAATTTTAACACGTTCAATCATTAAGACGTATTTTTGCCATTGTTTTTCAAATTCAATCATAAAGATAAGACATACTCATCATCATGATAGTATGATAGCAGGTTTACCATATACAAGCTAGCAAAAAATTTGTACATTTTAAGGCCCGCAAGCTAGCAATTTTGAGATGTTCAAGAAAGCAACTCTTGCTTCTTGATATATGCAAATTTGTCAAGTTTTGCTAGATGTGCAAGTTAGCATTTTTGCCTCTTGAGATAGGCAAGCTAGCAATCAAGTTTTTTCATCTTCTTGACTTGTACAAGCTAGCTATCTCCCCCTTTGTCATTGTCAACAAGGGAAAAACCCTTTACATCAATTTCTAAATCATGACAAAGGTAAGTAATCATTCTTATTTGTGCATCATTATAGTTTCAATGCACAAATTTATTAACATTACATTTCAAAAAATTTATGCATGATACCGAAAAATCAATCATCATCATGAGCATATCAAACATGATATTCAAGCATTCATGAAATATCATTTTGGCAGCATGATCATAGATATTCAAATGATGGTATCTAGAATTCATTACATCCTATTATGCATGATCATTAACTCCTCATTTGTATTTCATGCATTATTTCATTTCATCTCATAAGGAATATCAAGAAGAGTTATTGGATGATGAGATAAATATTTTATGAATACACAGAATATCATAAGTGTTTCATGTATTCATATTATCACATGAAGCATATTATCATTTTTAAGATTCATAACATGAATATCATTATTACTATTTCATCAAAATCAGTTTCGAGATTCACATAATATCATGAAATCATTAATCTCGATAAAATGGGGAAAACGTTTTCTTTTTAAGTGATTCTTTTAACACATCATAAAAAAGAAAAAAACTCATTCATAATTCAAGTGATTTACAAGATATGAATTTATCACTTGTATTTCACCAAAATCGAGAACTCTAGAGTTAGAAAATGATTGAAGCATTTAATCTGATTGAAGAATGATTCATATTTAAAGTGTAGCATTTGTCAAATCTGAAATCATCAAGTATAACTTTAATATTTTCATTGCAACATTAAGCAAGGTTTCATTGAAGATAATTTTGAATGATTCTTATAAATGCCTAAAACTTCTTTAATTTTAATTTATGATTGACTTTATAATAGCATGCTCAAATCTTTATTCTTATGTCAAAACCATACATTATATTTAATAAACAAAGACAATGAAAAATATCAAGCCTTCCAGACAAAAGCCATGTATCGTCATTGAAAAGCAATATGAAAATCATCAAAATATACATTCTTGCTTCTCAAGCACATAAGATTAATCTCACTAGGTGTAAAATCATTAGATTTCTATCTTGCATTAACATAAGACATGCAATTTTCATTATCATTTTCAAGATTACAAGCATGATCATATTTTTGCATTTTCATTATTAAATTATTAAAAATATATAAAAAAAATTTAAAGAAAAAGAAAAGTGCATCATGAAAAGCATCATGTAATTTCGAAGTAAATTAGGGGGATTTCGATTACCTCATCATTGTAGGCTGTTAAGGCGTAGTTTGCCGCCTTGCTTTTGTTGACTTTCTCTTCTTCGGAGGAGCTCGATTCATCCCAATTTTTGTTCTTCTTCTTGCGTTTAAAGCAAGTAGTTCCATTCTTTTTGCTTTTTAATTTTCGTTTCATTTTAAGTTCACCATCACTTGAGCTTATGCTCGAGTGGTCTTCAAATGTTCTATGTCCCAAATCCTTCCTGTTCTTTGGAAGGTTGGTTTGTTCATCATTGTCCTCATCACTTGAGTCATCGCTCAAGTGGCATTCATTTGTCCAGAGTTCCAAATCCTTCCTGTTCTTTGGAAGGTGGTTCTCAAGTTCTTCACGTGCATTGCACGTCATTTCATATGTGATCAATGAACCAATTAGTTCTTCAAGTGGAAAATGGTTCAAGTTTTTCGATTCTTGAATAGCAGTTACTTTTGAATCCCAAGTTTTAGAAAGTGAGCGCAAAACTTTGTTAACGAGTTCAAAATCCGAAAAGCTTTTACCAAGTGATTTTAAACCATTGACGACATCCGTAAAACGGGTGTACATGTCAACAACGGTTTCGCTTGGTTTCATATGAAAAAGCTCGAAATCAAGCAGTAGAATATTAACTTTCGAGTCTTTGACTCTACTAGTTCCCTCGTGCGTGATTTCAAGAGTGCGCCAAATATCGAAAGCTGTTTCACACGTAGAAATCCGATTGAACTCATTTTTGTCCAATGCGCAAAATAAGGCATTCATAGCCTTTGCGTTTAAAGAAAAATTCTTCTTCTCCAAAACCGACCATTCGTTCATCGGTTTGGAGGGAAGTTGAAAACCGTTTTCAATGATATTCCATAAATCCAGATTTAGAGAAATTAAGAAAACTCTCATTCGAGTTTTCCAATAAGTGTAGTCCAATCCGTTAAAGAACGGTGGACGAAATACCGAACAGCCCTCTTGAAAAGTCATTTCTCTCGGGTGTAAATCCGAAATGAGAAATACCCCGCTCTGATACCAATTGTTAGGATCGAGAGCACTAAGAGGGGGGGGGGTGAATTAGTGCAGCGGAAATCTTATAATAATTTAAAAACCAAAAGCTGCGTTCGTTCAAAAACTATTATGATGCAAAAGCAAATTCTCAGTTTGTATCTAAGTGCAGTTTGCGTCTAAGTGCAGATTGCGTTTAAGCGCAGTTTTGCGTCTAAGCGCAGTTTTGCGTCTAAGCGCAGTTTTGCGTCTAAACTCAGATTTACGTCTAAATGCAGATTTACGTCTAAACGCAGATTTACGTCTAAACGCAGTTTTACGTCTAAACGCAGTTTTACGTCTAAACGCAGATTTACGTCTAAACGCAGTTTTACGTCCAAACGCAGTTTTACGTCTAAACGCAGATTTACGTCTAAACGCAGTTTTACGTCTAGATGCAGATTTACGTCTAAACTTTGAAACTAGTTTGTATACTCGCAGAAGGCAGTATGCAGTTGAAATCAAGACGTAAACGTGAACTGAAATCTGATGATTGAGCGAGGAAAGCCGATTTACGTCTGAATGCAGTTTTACGTCTAAATGTTGAAACTCGTTCGTAAAATCGTAGAGGACAAATTGCAGTTATTAATAGGATTAAAATGTAAGCGTAAACTGCAAGGAAGCTCGTTCGTAAAAGTGCGGAAAACAGTTCTGCAGAATCAAACGTAAACGTAAACTGTAATGTATGAAAATACGAAGTTACGTCTGAATGCAGATTTGGAAGAACAGCTCTTAGAACTTGTTCGTGAAAGCGCAGAGAGCAGTAGTGATGAGGGAGGTTTGCAGTAATGATAAAGTGCTCGAAATTAAACGCAAACCAGAGATTTAGAGTGGTTCGGTCAGCCTTGACCTACTCCACTTTTGGCTTCCTCCACCGATGAGGTTGCCGACGTCAACTAGGTGTCTTCCTTCAATGGGCGAAGGCCAAACTTCCCTCTTACAGTTTCTCTCCTTTTGACAGGCTTAGGAGACAACCTTTACAGATGTTTTCTCTCCTCTCTTTTCAACTCAAACTTGAAGAACAGAAGGAGGAGGAAAACTAGCAGTTTTGAGCTCTAAGAACCACTGAAAAGATCAAGATTTCGGGTCAGTTCTTGCTCCCATTCAGTGCTGAATGGGTGGGGTATTTATAGGCCCCAACCCAATTCAAAATTCGAGCTCAAGACGATCAAATCGATCAAATCCCAGAATTCTGGGATCAGGCGGTTGCACCTCTCGACTGGAGAGGTGGCACCGCCTAGCAGAGCTCGAAGACTGAGCTCTGCCGATTGCTTCTCTCTGCCAGAGCTCGAAGACTGAGCTCGATGGTTGCATCACCTGGCAGAGCTCGAAGACTGAGCTTGGTGATTGCATCACCTGGCAGAGCTCGAAACTGAGCTCGGTGGTTGCATCACCTGGCAGAGCTCCAAGCTGAGCTCAGGCTGATCCACCTCTCTGCCAGAGCTCGAAGACTGAGCTTGGTGAATGCATCACCTGGCAGAGCTCGAGACTGAGCTCAGGCTGATGCACCTCTCTGCCAGAGCTCAAAGACTGAGCTCGGTGGTTGCATCGCCTGGCAGAGCTCGGAACTTGAGCTCTGGCGGTGCAACCTCTTGGCTGGGGCGGTTGCACCTCCCAACCCCACAGCCCAGGCGGTTGCACCTCCTGGCTGGGGCGGTTGCACCTCCCAACCCCACAGCCCAGGCGGTTGCACCTCCTGGCTGGGGCGGTTGCACCTCCCAACCTCGCAGCCCTGGCGGTGGCACCTCTAGGCTGGAGAGGTGGCACCTCTTCACTATTCCAGCTCACTTGGTTTGGCTCCAAACTTGGTCCAAACCAGTCCGAACTTGGGCCTAATTGGCCCCTACTTGGGTTATAGGATTAACACCTAATCCTAACCCTAATTAACGTGCTAACTATGAATTTAAAGACATTTTCTAAGCTATTACAAAGTCCGCAAGTCAAGACTTCTTCTAGCGAGCTTCCGGCAAACTTCCGGCGGTCTTCCGATGAACTCTCGGAAACCATTCTGCGGACTCCCGGCAAGCTCCTAGACTTCACGATTTGTTCTTAGCGAGTTCCAACGAGCTTCTTCGGCAAGCTCCGATCTTTCTCGGCGAGCTCCGCGAACTCCCAACGAATCTTCGGACTTCCGTCGAACTCTCGAACTCGCAACAAATCCATCGCGCTTGACTCCGACACTTTGTTTCGCTTTATGTCTTCATCGTTATCATAGTTAATCCTGCACAACAAAACAAAACTTCAATCGAGACAATTAATCCTAAGCAATTAACCAAGTTGTCCGACATGTCATTGGTCCCTCGACGCTTCGTCCGATTCTTCGGCGCATCGTCCTCTCGTGCAGCCTATTGCCCAATCGGCCAGTTGACTCCGCAACTCCGATATCCTTGGCACAATACCCGCTCTTCTTGGCCCGATGCCCGAGTTCACGGCCCGAAGCCTTCTGTCGATACATCGACCGATCCACCGGCCCGACGTCCAATCTTCTGACATGTTCCTTCGGCACAACATGATTTTCCTGCTTTAATTGTCTCATCCTGATCGAAGCATCCTGCGTCACTCAAAACGCAGATTAAATCATAAACATATATCAAGTAGTTTCATCATCAAAATACGAGATTCAACAGTCCGGACGTTCATCGGAAGTTCTGGCAGAACCAACCGAGAAGTCTCAGAGCTTGCCAGAGAAGCTCATCGGAACTCGGTAAGAAGATCATCGTGAAGTCCAGGAGCTTATCGAAAGTCCATCAAAAGTTCATCGAAAGATCACCGGAAGCTCGCTGGAAGAATAGACATAGGGACTTGTTTAGCTTAGCAAATGTCTTAGGATTTCGTAGTTAGAACATAATTGGGCTTGGATTTGGGCCAACCTAATTAGGGGTCAGCTAGGCCCATGTAAGAACTATGTTGGGCCCAATAAGAAGCCCAAACAGTGCCCCAAGAAGCCTCATTGTCGTGATATAGTCTTCAAGACTGTGTCAGGCAGTGGTACCGCCAGTTTGGGCAGTTGTACCGCCCCTAATAGGGGGTCAAGCGGTGGTACCGCCCAACACTGCACCCCAGGCGGTGGTACCGCCTAGGGCAGTGTCAGCATCAGACTAACACTAGGCGGTGGTGCCGCCCGTGCTCGAGGAACCCGAGATGGGAAAGTTTTAGGCTCCAAGTTTGAATCAACTTGAAGCCTATAAATACATCTCTCATCCCTGGTTAAAGCACACAAGCATAGAGAGATTAAAAGAGAGAAAATGTTGCTGCGATCATAAGTGTATTCCCTCCTCTAGCTTAAACTTAGATTTCTGTTTAGAGAGGAGTGTTAGTGCTTGTAAGGGTTATCTCCTAAACCCGGTAAAAAGAGAAGAGGGGTGTAAAAGGTGATTAGCCTTCGCCTATTGAAGGAAGGCCTCTAGTGGACGTCGGTGACCTCGTCGGAGGAGGAAGTCGAAAGTGGATGTAGGTCACGATTGACTGAACCACTCTAAAACTATTGTGTTCTCTAGTTTGCATTTAATTCTTGCCATTTACATACTGCAAACTACTTTACTTAGTCACTACGCTTCTATACACTTCTAAGTTATTAAGCTTCTGAAATCGATTTTCGTCGAAATCAGTTTTTATCGTATGAAAGTTTTTAAACTGACGTTATTTTACCGCTACACTAATTCACCCCCCTCTCTTAGTGCTAACCTCTTGATCCTAACAATTGGTATCAGAGCGATAGTTTTCTAATTTGGTTTAACACCCAAATAGAAATGGCTCTTTTCGACTTTCAAGAGGGTCACTCTCTCATTCGTCCTCCCTTTTTCAATGGGACGGACTACACTTATTGGAAAACTCGAATGAGAGTTTTCTTGCTTTCTTTGGATTTAAATTTATGGCACATTATCGAATCCGATTTTAAAAGGTCTTCTCTTCCAATGAAAGATTAGAATGATTTGGAGAAGAAGATGTTTTCTTTAAATGCTAGAGCTATGAATGCTCTATTTTGCGCTTTAGATAAAACGGAGTTTAATCGAATTTCTATGTGTGAAATGGCTTTTGACATATGACACACTTTTGAAATCACACACGAAGGCACTAGCAAAGTTAAAGATTCGAAAATCAACTTTTTGATGTACGATTTTGAACTATTTTGAATGAAGCCAAGCGAAACCATTGTTGACATGTATATCCGTTTTACAGATATCATCAATGGTTTAAAAGCTCTTGGCAAATGTTTTTTGAATTTTGAACTCGTTAACAAGATTTTACGATCGTTTTCTAAGAATTGGGAT
Source organism: Musa acuminata AAA Group (assembly GCF_036884655.1). NCBI lineage: Eukaryota > Viridiplantae > Streptophyta > Magnoliopsida > Zingiberales > Musaceae > Musa > Musa acuminata. The sequence continues at coordinate 12,687,657 of NC_088331.1, forward strand.
TCAAAAGTAATCGCTATTCAAGAATCAAAAATTTTAAATACTTTTTTGATCGAAGAATTTATCGGGTCTCTGATGACCTATAAAATAACGTGCAAGGCACATAAAGAACTTGAGAACCACCTTCCAAAGAATAGGAAAGATTTGGGACATAGAACATTTGAAGACCACTCGAGCATAAGCTCAAGTGATGGTGAACTTGAACTCACTAAGAAATTTAAAAAGTTCATAAAACAAAAATTAAAGAACAAAAAGAACGTAACTACTTGCTTTGAACGCAAGAAGAAGAACACAAAGTGGGATGAATCGAGCTCCTCCGAAGATGAGGAGAAAATCAACAAAGGCGATATGGCAAACTACGCCTTAACGACCTTTGACGTTGAGGTAATTAAAAAGTCTTTAGTTTATTTTGAAATTACATAATACTTCTCATGACTTATGTTTAATTTAGCTTTAATTTAGTTTAAGAAAATTAAATATTTTTTTATTATATGTTTAATGAAAATATAAAAATAAAATTGGATCATGCTTACTTTTCCAATTATTTTAAAAATAATCATGAAAAAAACATATTTTATGATAAACAAAATTATTTTGATTGAAAATATGATATCATGTTTAATGATTGATGCATAATGATGTTTTAAAATCATGTTTTGATGTCATTTATAATGATCATGCTTAATAAATTTATATTTCAAAATTATGCATGATGATTTTTGTGATTATCGAACTTTACGATCATTTGAAAGATCTTTTTCAGCATTAATGAATGATGCATGGATTTGGCATAAAAGAAAAGAACAAGGATGTATGAAATCAATCAATGAGTTCAAACATGAGGAAAGAATTTTTCTTGAAATTTTTTCTTTTTCTCTATCTTATCGATTTTTCACTAAGAGACCAATAAAATTATTTATGTCATTTTGAATCTCTTGAAAGTAATGTTGAGATTTTGATGATTTTGTTGATTTGAATTTGAATGAGCTTTATCTTGATTTCTTACAATTATAATTTGAATTTTCTATTGAATGAATCAAGATTGTTTTCTATTTAAAAGGAGCTTTGTCAGAATGGTTCATGGTCTTTTAGTATTCATGATCTTGATAATTATATTTTTTCAACTTTATGTAAATCAAGATTATTAATCATGATTCTCTCATTTTATCAAAGATAATATTTTTCAAAATGAATCGAAGTTGTTTTCTCTTGATTTTTCGATACCCACAATTTAAGAAAATGTACCTTGATGCTTGGAACATTTTATGCATAAATTGATTTTCTTTATGATTCAATACTCCTTTGTAATTATGATTTGTTTATCGCATGATATAATTGAATCACTGTTATAAAAGAAAAAGGAAATTGTTAGCTTGCTAATTGCAAAAGAGAACAAAAATATATGCTATCTTGAATGATAAAACATGAGATTGTCTATAGTGCAAATTTATTGTTCTCATGATGTGTAGATTGAAATAATGATTGGAATATTGATGTAATAATAAATGATGATTTGGTATTATGCATGAAACACTCATGATATTATTTTGATGCATGCAATGATAAAATATTTATGATGAAAAATTGTTTTGATATTCACATCTTAATTTTTTTTCATCTTTGTCACCTTACTTTTGTCATAATTTAAAAATTGATGTAAAGGGTTTGCCCTTCTTTTTTATAATGACAAAGGGAGAGCAAAACATGCTAACTTGCACTTTGCAACGAAAGCAAAATTGCTAGCTCAAACTTTGCAAAGGAAGCAAAAAAAAAATAGCACTTCTCAAAAGAGAAGAAAGAAATTGCTATCTTGAACATTACCAATAATTGTTAGCTTGAAATTTCAAGAAGAAGCAAAATAGCTATCTTGAACATCACCAAAAATTTGCTACCTTGCATGATGTAAAATTTGCTAGAATTGTTAGCTTGTGATCTAAAGAGAAGCAAAGAATTACTATCTCAAAAGAAGCAAAAGTGCTATCTTGCCTATCTCGAGAAGCAAAACATGCTAAATTTGCACATCTCTAATTTGGTAGCTTATATGAAGTAGAATATGCTATCTTACTACCTTGCATATTTATGATGATAGTAAAATTGCATGATGATACAAATGGAGATTATGTTTATCATGCAATGACTAGAACTTGTATGCTCAAACACTAGAAAGCGGAACTTCTCCTTTTTGTTGATGACAAAGGGGGAGAAGTATGATGACATGACATGTTATGCATAAGTTTATGATGACATGTTGCTTGGATTTTTGAATCCAAGAGTTTCTATCAATATGACATATTGATAGGGAGAGTTTGTTTAAACTCCAGAAGTTAAGGTTAACTCCGTCATTGATTGGTTGTTATCATCAAAAAGGGGGAGATTATTGAATCTTGTATTTTGATAATGAAACCAATTGATATGTGTTTATGTTTTAATCTGTGTTTTGAGTGACGCAGGATGCTTCGATCAGGATGAGACAATTAAAGTAGGAAAAATCATGTTGGGACGGAGGAACATGTCAGAAGATTGGACGTTGGGCCGGTGGATCGATCAACGTATCGACAGAAGGCTTCAGGCCGTAAATTCAGGCATCGAGCCAAAAAGAGCAGATATTACGCCAAGGATATTGGAGTTGCGGAGTCAACCGGTCGATTGGGCAATAGGCCACAAGAGAGGACGATGCGTTGAAGAATCGGACGAAACGTCGAGGAACCAATGACATGCCGAACAACTTGATTAATGCTTAGTATTAATTGTCTAGATCGAAGTATGTTTTACATTTGCAGGATTAACTACAATAGCAAGGTATGGAGCAAAATGAAGTCCCGGAGTCAAGGACGTGATCACGTTGAGAGTTCGAGAGTTCATCAGAATTCTGGATATTCGTCGGAAGTTCTGGAGGAACTAGCTGAGAAGTCTCGAAACTTGCCAGAGAAGCTCATCGAAACTCACCAAGAAGATCATCATGAAGTCTAGGAGCTTATCGGGAGTCCGTCGGAAGTTCGCTAGAAGATCGCCGGAAGCTCGCCGGAAGAATAGACATAGGGACTTGTTTAGCTTAGCAAATGCCCTAGGATTTCGTAGTTAGCACATAATTGGGCTTGGATTTGGGCTAACCCAATTAGGGGCCAGATAGGCCCATGTAAGAACTATGTTGGGCCCAATAAGAAGCTCAAACAGTGCCCCAAGAAGTCTCACCGTCATGGCACAGTCTTCGAGACTATGTTAGGCGATGGTACCGCCAGTTTGGGCGGTTGTACTGCCCTTTGGCAGGGTGTCAGGCGGTGGTACCACCTAGCACTACACCCTAGGCGGTGGTACTGCCCAGGGCAGTGTCAACGTCAGACTAGCAATGGGTAGTGGTTTCACCCAGTGCAGGCGGTGGTACCGCCCGTGCCCGGGGAACCCAGGATGGGAAAGTTTTATTGAATCTTGGATTTTGATGATGAAACCAATCAATATGTGTTTATGTTTTAATCTACATTTTGAGTGATGCAGGATGCTTCGATCAGGATGAGACAATTAAAGCAGGAAAAAATCATGTTGGGCCGGAGGAACATGTCAGAAGATTGGACGTCGGGTTGGTGGATCGGTCAACGTATCAATAGAAGGCTTCGGGCCATGGATTCGGGCATTGAGCCAAGAAGAGCGGGTATTGTGCCATGGATATCGGAGTTGCGGAGTCAAATGGTCGATTGGGCAATAGGCCGTAGGAGAGGATGATGCGCCGAAGAATCGGACGAAGCGTCAAGGGACCAATGACATGCCGGACAACTTGATTAATGGTTAGTATTAATTGTCTATATCGAAGCCTGTTTTATATGTGCAAGATTAACTATGATGGCAGTAAGACATGCAGCAAGTGTTATGTCAGAGTCAAGACCATGATCACATTGGGGGTTCAAGAGTTCGACGGAAGTCCGGACGGTCGTCGGAGGTTCTACGGGAACAAATCCGAGAAGTCCAAGAGCCTGCCAAAGAAGCTCGTTGGAACTCGCTAAGAGGATCGTTGCAAGTCCAAGAGTTTGCCGGAAGTCTGCCAGAGCATCGTCGAGGGTTCGTCGGATGCTCGCCGGAAGTTCGTCGAAAGCTCACCGGAAGAAGCGATTGACGCACTGGAGCACAAGTTGCAGTATTAATGTCTTAAATATCGTAGTTAGCATGAAGATTAAGTTAGGAATGGGAGGTAATCTCATTAACTTAATTTGGGGCCAATTGGGCCCTTGACAAACCCAAATTGGGCCGAATGGATCAGCCCATTCAGACCCAGAATTCTTGGCCAATAGTGGCACTGTCAGGGTTGGCGGTGGCACCACCTAGGAGCTCAGTCTCCCAGGAATTCTGGGTAGTGGTACCGCCCCTATCAAGCGATGGTACCACCTGAGCTCGGTCTCCGAGCGAAGTCAGGCAGTGGTACCGCCCCTGTCAGGCGGTGGTACCGCTTGAGTTCGGTCTCCGAGCAATGCCAAGCTGTAGTACTACCCAGTTATGGCAATAGTACTGCTAGGACCCCAGAAATCCGGGAGATGACACATTTGAGCTCCAAATTCAAACCAGTTTGGGCCTATATAAATCTCACCCTTTCCTGCATGAAAGGGAATTGAAATTTAGTATTTATTCTGAGAATTTGAGAGTTTAAAAGTGTTGTAAAAGGCTAGAAATTCTTCTCTCTCTTTTCTTCTAAGTTTTGCTCACCGGAAGTTTACCGGAAGCTCACCGGAAGAAGCGATTTACACACTGGAGCACAAGTTGTAGTATTAATATCTTAAATATTGTAGTTAGCATGAAGATTAAATTAAGAATGGGAGGTGATCTCATTAGGTTAATCTGGGGTCAATTGGGCCCTTGATAGACCCAAATTGGGCCGAATGGATCAGCCCATTCGGACCCAGAATTCCTGGCCGGCGGTGGCACTGCCTAGGAGCTCGATCTCCGAGCGAAGTCAGGTGGTGGTACCGCTGGAGCTCGGTCTCCGAGCAATGCCAGGCGGTAGTACCGCCCAGTTATGGCGATAGTACCGCTAGAACCCCTGAAATCTGGGAGATGACATATTTGAGCTCCAAATTCAAACCAGTTGGGACCTATATAAACCCCACCCTTTCCTACATGAAAGGGAACCAAAATTTAGTATTTATTCTGAGAATTTGAGAGCTTAAAAGTATTGTAAAAGACTAGATGTTCTTCTCCCTCTTTTCTTCTAAGTTTTGATCATTCAAGAGAGGAGTGGAAATCTGTAAGGGTTGTCTCCTAAGCCCGTCAAAAGGAGTAAAGCTGTAAAATAGTGGTTGGTCTTCGCCTATTGAAGGAAGGCCTCTAGTGGACATCGGTGACCTCATCAGAGGAGGAAGCCAAAAGTGGATGTAGGTCAAGATTGACCAAACCACTCTAAATCTCGGTTTGCATTTATATTCTGCTCTCTACCTTAACTGCAAACTGTCTCCATTACTTTACTTCAACTATACTCTCGCTTAATCTTAAGTTGAAGAACTTTCCGAAATGGTTTTTCATCGAAAACATTTTTATCATACGAACATCATTTTAATCATCGAAAGTTTTCCATTGCACTAATTCACCCCCACACCCCCCCCCCCCCCCCCCCTCTTAGTGCTCTTGATCCTAACAAGTTTTAGGCTCCAAGTTTGAATCAACTTGAAGCCTATAAATATCCCTCTCATCCCTGGTTAAAGCATACAAGCACGGAGAGATTAAAAGAGAGAAAACGCTGCTGCGATCATAAGTGTATTCCCTCCTCTAGGTTAAATTTAGATTTTTGTTTAGAGAGGATGTGAGTGCTTGTAAGGGTTATCTCCTAAACCCAGTAAAAGGAGAAGAGGGGTGTAAAAGGTGATTGGCCTTCACCTATTGAAGGAAGGCCTCTAGTGGACGCCGGTGACCTTGTCAGAGGAGGAAGTCGAAAGTGGATGTAGGTCACGATTGACCGAACCACTCTAAAACTGTTGTGTTCTCTGGTTTGTATTTTATTCTTGCCATTTACATACTGCAAACTACTTTACTTAGTCACTACGCTTCCATACACTTCCAAGTTATCAAGCTTCCGAAATTGGTTTTCATTGAAATCAGTTTTTATTGTACAAAAGTTTTTAAATCGACATTATTTTACCACTGTACTAATTCAACCCCCCCTCTTAGTGCCGACCTCTTGATCCTAACACAAACTAGGTATAAAAGGTTATCTAATCAAACTTATGATTGGTCTAAAAAATAGCTATTGGGGACTTTTATTAAGGGCTTGAAGTCGGAGATCCGAGGAGAAGTTAAAGTGCGATAACCATACACGCTTATGGCAGCCATCTCTTTCGCACGACTTCAAGAGGAGCGATTGAACCATGAAGCTTAGAGGACTAGGGTCACTCTCCAACTAGCAATACTACAGCCCTTAGCCCCCCCTACTATTAGTCGAGCCCCTGCACTAAAAAAGTTGACAAGAGAAGAGCTTCGGGAGTGATCTTCGAAGGGGTTATGTTGGCATTGCGATGAGCCGTGGAGCCGCAAGCATCGCTGTAAAGAAGGGAGACTTCTTGTGATTGAACCAGTAGAAGAAGTGGTCATTAAATATCCAGAAGAGAGTCTTAAACATGAAGAAAATGATACAGAAGAAGAGCCACAACCGACCAATTTTATGGTACACGCGCTAGCCGGCTACTCAAACCCACAAACGATGAAAGTTGGAGGCCTTCTCAAACAACAATCGATCACTGTTCTCATCGACACGGGCAGCACTAATAACTTCCTAAACAATAAGGTTGCTGCTCGGATGGCACTCCACATCAAAGGTTGCAGCAAGTTCGATGTAAAGCTTGCCAGCGGCAGAATCCTAAAGTGCGACCAAAGATGCCCGCAGATGAAACTATTACTCAAGACCAAGAAATTATCACCGACTTCTTCCTCCTACCAATTGATGATTATGAGGTCATGCTTGGCATAGAATGGCTGATGATGCTAGGTGACGTCTCTTGAAACTTTTCTAAATTAATTATGAAATTCTGCTGCTAAGGCAAACAGAACATCCAACGTGGGAAGCGCGGAAGCAACGTAACCACCGTTTCGACCCAACGAATGGAGAAAGTTTTACACAAGGTAAATAGTAGATTTTTGATACATCTGCAATAGAAACTAGAGGGGAATAAAATAGAAATTGAAGATTAAAATCTCGCCCAATTGCTTGCTGAATTTATCAGCATATTTGTTGAACCGCGCGGTCTTCCTCCTACTCGGCAACATGACCATCGGATTCCAATTCTTCCAAGAAAACCACTAGTGAACACTCGATTGTACCATTATCCTCACCTCTAGAAGGATGAAATTGAAAATATTATAAAGGAGATGCTTGAAACAGGGGTGATTCAGCCAAGTTGCAGCCCCTATTCCTCACTAGTGCTACTTGTATGCAAGAAGGACGGAACTTGACAGATGTGCATTGACTACCGAGCTTTAAATGACATCACTATCAAGGACAAATACCCAATACTAGTGGTGGATAAACTTCTTGATGAGTTAAAAGGAGCTCGAGTCTTTACGAAGTTGGACCTCCAATCTGGTTACCACCAAACTCGGGTATGTGAAGACGATATTCCAAAAACTATATTTTGCACATATAACGGCCATTATGAATTCTTGGTAATGTCTTTTGGACTCACTAATGCTCCTTCAACCTTCCAAAGTCACATGTACGATATTTTTTGGAGCTTTCTTCGTAAATTTGTGATGGTATTTTTTGATGATATTCTCATTTACAGCCCTTCTGTTGAGACTTACTTTCAGCATTTATGGGTTGTTTTGATGATCCTTCGGGAGGATGAATCTTTTTGTTAAGCAACCAAAGTGTAGCTTTCTCTAACAAAAAATATAGTACCTTGGGCACATAATATCATAAGGAGTGGCAGTAGACCCAACAAAAATTGAAGCAATGTAGGGCTGGCCAAAACCTATAAACGTGAAATTACTACATGGGTTCCTTGGACTAACTGGCTACTATCGAAAATTTGTGAAGGACTATGGGAAGATTAGTGCACCCCTCACTTCTCTACTAAAAAGAGACGCCTTCCAATGGTTGGACAAAGCCTTCACTACCTTCGACAAACTTAAGGCAATCATGACGACGATGCCGGTGCTAGCGCTATTAGATTTCAACCGATCCTTCATCATTAAGGTCAATGCATCTAGAGTCAGAATTGGAGTCGTTCTCATACAAGATGGTCGACCACTCGCATACATCAATAAGGCATTATCTCTCTCCCATAAAAAAATGTCAATATATGATAAGAAAATGCTCGCCATTGTGCACGTAGTAACGAGATGGAGACCCTACTTGATCGGCTGGTGATTTTAAATTAAAATCGACCATAGAAGCCTTAAGTACTTTTTATAGTAGAAGGTATCATCCCCTGAGGAGCAAAAATGGATAACTAAACTTCTAAAATTTGATTATGAAATTATTTATAAAAAGAGGAAAGAAAACGTTGTTGTAGATGCACTCTCACGGCTACCTAAGCAAGCTAAATTTTCAGCCAACTCCCTTCCTACCATCGGCTTTCTCGAGAACATTAGGGAGGAATGGAAGAAGGATCCAGAGATCAACAACATCATAAAAAAATTGGAGGATCCAAGCGCAATAGCCCACTACACTTGGGATTCGAGGGATCTATGCTACACACATTGTGCTCATACCTAACTCCCCTTGCATTAAAATCATCCTATATGAAATGCATTCCACATCTTCAGTATGGCGCTCCAGATTTCTAAGAACCTATAAAAGAGTGAAGCAAATTTTTTATTGGAGAGGAATGAAAAAAATTATTTCTGAATATGTGGCACAATATGATATATGTCAATAGCAAAAGGGTGAAATAGTGGCGAGTCCAGGGAAGCTACAACCACAACCCATACCGGACTCGGTGTAGACTGACATCTCCATAGACTTCATCGAAGGACTGCCACCTTCCAAAGGTAAAAGCACAATCCTTGTGGTGGTTGATCGACTTACGAAATATGCTCATTTTTGTGTTGTGCGAAATTCCTATACTACTACTAGTACTACTCAGATTTTCATAGAAAATATCGTTAACCTGCATGTGATGCCAAGGTCTATTGTAAGTGATCATGATAGGATCTTCACCAATAAATTTTGGACTGAGTTATTTCAGTTACAAGGCACCAAACTCAAGATTAGTATAGTATATCATCCATAAACTGATGACCAAACAATGGTGGTAAACAGATGTTTAGAGATGTACCTTCAGTGTTTTGCTGGTGACCGGCCAAAGGAGTGGGTGAAATGGCTTCTCTAGGCCAAATGGTGGTATAATACTACATATCATTCATCTACAAAATGTACCCCATATGAAGCATTGTATGGTCGGCCGACCCTTATGATTCCAAAGTATGTAATTGGCTCGGCCAAGGTAGATTAGGTCGACCAAGATTTAATTAACAGGGACAAACTCATATAGTTACTAAAGGATAATCTCTCTACCACTCAAGCCAGAATGAAGCAGCAAGCTGACACACGACGAAGCGAAAGAGAATTTTTAGTAGGAGATTGGATTTATCTTCGCCTACATCCATACAAGCAACTCCTCATTAAATTGCCTGTCATGCTTGAAGCCCAAGATGGGAGAACATGAGTCACCCTAGATCCAATTGCCCAACACCACTATTGATAGGGATATTCAAGCCCAACTGCAAGCCATCCTCGACCGTAGAATCGCATCGCCGACGTCTCTCTATTGAAGTACTAGTGCATTGGAATAATTTACCACTCGAAGACGCCATATGAGAATCATATGAGGAGCTGAAGACCCAGTTCCCTGAGTTCATGAAACCTCGGCCTTGAAGACAAGGCTGATTTGGAGAGGACGGGCTTGATAGGACCCTAGCACGGTTGGGTCCTACTCAACCAAAAAGCAACTAATAAATTCAAAATTAGAAAAACTTGTTACTTTAAGATCCCAACTCTTTGGAAAGGATCTTAGTATCTTGTTAACAAGTTCAAAATTAGAAAAACTTTTACCAAGTGCTTTTAGACTATTAATGACATCTGTAAACTAGGTGTATCTATCTCCAATGGTCTCGCTTGGTTTCATGTGAAACAATTCATAACTATGAACCAAAATATTAATTTTTTACTCCTTAACCCTACTCGTGCCTTCATGTGTGATTTCAAGTGTATGCCAAATGTCATAAGTCGCTTCGCAAATAGAAACTTGATTAAATTCATTTTTATCCAAAGCACAAAATAAAGTATTCATAGCTTTGGTGTTCAAAGAGAAAGTCTTTTTCTCCAAATTATTCTAACCATTCATTGGAAGAGAAGACTTTTAAAATATATTTTTAACGATATTTCATAACTCGAAATCCATAGAAATCAAGAAAATCCTTATTCTAGTTTCCAATATATGTAATACATTCAATCGAACATGGGAGGATGTGTGATAGAATGACCCTCTTGATTGCTGGCAAAAAGCCATCTCTCTTAGGTTTTAAACCAAATTGAGAGTAACCTTACTCTGACACCAATTGTTAGGAACAATACGATACTAAGAGAGGGGGGGGGGGGCGTGTGAATTAGTGCTTATGCAAAATTATGTTGATTTAAAAATTTTCATTTGATAAAATCGTTTCGACAAAGCTCGTATCTGAAAGTGATGACTTAGAGTAAATGTAAAGTGAAGTGAGCAGCTAAGTAATGAAAGTAAGGAGTAAGGAAATAATACACCGGATTTATAGTGGTTCAGTCATTATGACCTACATCCAGTTTCGATTCCTCCTTTGTCGAGGTCACCGATATCCACTAATGGTCTTCCTTCAATATACGAAGACCAACCACCTTCTTATAATGCTTTCTCCTATTCACGGGTTTAGGAGATAATCCTTATAAGCCTCACACCTCTTTTTGAATGATTACAAAGCTAAAGAAAGAGGAGGAGGACTCTTAGCACATTTATAACCCTTTTACACCCCAACACTTAAATAATTTTTTACACTTTGTTGCTACTTTGTTACCTTTTTATGCAGAAAGGAATGGGGTATTTATAGGCCCCAATGATTTCATAATTGGAGCCAAAAAGTGTCACATCCCATATTTCTAAGGTACTGACGGTACCACCACCATTATTGAGCAATACTACTGCTTGACACTTTGAAACTAGGTAGTACCACTGCCTAGTCTATGTTACGATCAAGAATGACACTAAGGGGGGGGGGGGCATGAATTAGTGCAGTGATAAAAATCACTTCGAGTCAAAAATCTCGTTTGATAAAAATATTTCAACAAAGCTCGTATAAGAAATATGTTTAACTTGAAAGCATACGGAAGCATAGGAAATAATTTTTCTACTTTTCATAACCCTCTTCTCCATTCCCCTTCCGTCAAGACCATCGACATCCACTAACGATCTTCTTTCAACGGGTGAAGATCAACTACCATTTTACAACCCTCTTCTCCTTTTCATAAGTTTAGGAGATAACTTTTACACCTCCTTCACTCCTCTCTAAAACTATACTAACACTTAGAGCTTTTAGAGGAGTTCTCATAAGATTACAGTAGAGTTTTTCTACTTTTTTTCACTCAATTCTTATAAATGTTAACCAGGGATGAGAGGGGTATTTATAGGCCTCAAGTGGATTCAAAATTAGAGCCTAAAAAGATCTCATTCCGGGTTTCCCGGGTCCTAGCGGTACCACCACCTATGTTAGGCGATAACACTGCCTGCAGCACTGACACTGGGGGGTACCACCGCTTGATAGTTTTGGAGACTAAATATGGGCGGTACCACCGCCTGACATAATCTTGGAGACTATGCCACTACGGTTCCACTTGTTGGGTCATCGTTTGGGCCTTTCACTTAGCCCAATGATAAGACCCTAAAGTCTTATCGTAAAAAAGAAGAAGAGAAAGGGGATGATCACTTCGAAGGGATCGGCCTCCTTGATCGCTTCGAGAGGATCGACCTCCTAGGGTTTGTCAAAGACATAATAATATTTTTCATAGATAACTGAAAAGAAGCAGTTACATCCCTATTTATAGAGTTCAACCCAAAGTCCATCAGGACTTGAACTCTAATAATAAATAAATATTAAATAAACCTCTACTTGATTCTAACCGAACCAAATTGACTCAATAAACAACTGGACTAAAAAAACTCAATAAACATTATTTAAAAGCTCAGAAAAAGGGTCATAACACCCAACATAGTCTATATATGGGCCCAACTGGTCTCTAATTGGGTTGGCCCAATTCCAATCCCAGTTATGTACTAACTACAAAATTTAAGGCATATACTAAGCAAATCCGGTCTGGTTAGTCTAGGTTTCTTCCAACGATCTTCCGACGAACTTCCAATGATCTCTCGATAATGTTTCAGTGGACTCCCGACAAGCGCTTGGACTTCACGATGATCTTCTTGGTGAGTTCCGACAAGCTTCTTTGGCAAGCTCGTGGACTTCTCAGTCAATTCCAACAGAACTTCTGACAAACATCCGGACTTCCAATGAACTCTCAAACTCCCAATGAATTCTCGTTCTTGACTCCGGGACTTCATTTTGCTTTATTCCTTGATCACTATCGTAGTTAATCCTGCACAAATAAAACTTATTTTGATCTAGACAATTATTATAAAGCTTGAATCATGTTCTCTGGCATGTCATTGGTTCATCGACGCTTCGTTTGATTCTTCAGTGCATCGTCCTCTCTTGTGGCTTGTTGCCCAATCGGCCAGTTGACCTCTGTAACTCCGATTTTCTTGGCAAAATTTCTGCTCTTCGTGGCCCGATACCTGAACTTATGGCCTGAAGCCTTTTGCTAATACATCGACCGATCCTCCGACTCAACATCTAATCTTCTAACATGTTCCACTCCGGCCCAATATAATTATTCCTGGCTTTAATTGTCTCTCTCTGATCGAAGCTTCCTGCGTCACTCAAAACGCAGATCAGATAAACACTATCAATTGGTTTCATCGTCAAAATCTGAGATTCAACAATCTTTCCCTTTTTTATGATGATAACCAATTGATAATGGAGTTAACTTTAACTCCCCCATCAATATGTCATATTGATAGAACTCTTAGATTCAAAAATCCAAGTTATATATCATGATAAAATCATGCATAACATCATACTTCTCTCCCTTTTGTCATCAACAAAAAGGAGTTCAACTATCTAGTGTTTAGACACACAAGTTCAAATCATTGTATAATCTCTAGTTTTATCATCATGTAAGTTTTATAACATATAGCTAGCAAATTTGTTCATCACCTTACAACATGCATAATTACCAAATCATCACTACAACTCATCATGCACAATATCAAAATGTAAAATCATCAAACATTTATTTTCAAAATATTCATCATTATTTTCAACTCATTCAATATATCAAATCAATAAAGTCACTTTCAAGAGATTTAAAATAGAATAAAGAGATTTATTGATCTATCTAAATACAAATGATTTTCTTTCTCCACTTTGTCATTGTAAATAAGAAAGAAGAATTTTTAATGGTGCAATTTATTTTTTTATTACATCAATGCTCTAAGTATCACATAAATACAAAGGTAATCATATGAAAGTCATAACATGAAAGATGAAAGATCGAGAAAGATCAATTCGTAAATGATTCATCTTGACAAATCTCCTTTTTAGTAAATAACAAAAAAAATCTTAGGAGATTAAATAGTCAATGATCTTCAAAGGTAATCTCATGTTATAAATTCTAAGAAATCAAGAGAGAAACCATTATTCATTTGGATAAATCTCAATAAGAAGATACAAGAACACATAATAAGATATCTGGATTCATTAATGATCTTCTTTCAATGGGTGAAGATCAACTACCATTTTATAACCCTCTTCTCCTTTTCATACGTTTAGGAGATAACTTTTACACCCCCTTCACTCCTCTCTAAAACTATACTAACACATAGAGCTTTTAGAGGAGTTCTCACAAGATTTCAATAGAGTTTTTCTACTTTTTTTCACTCAATTCTTGTAAATGTTAACCAGGGATGAGACTATCGGCGAAGATCAAAGCTTGTATAAGAAATAGCTTTTCTACTTTTCATAACCCTCTTCTCCATTCCCCTTCCGTCGAGACCATCGGCATCCACTAATGATCTTCTTTCAATGGGTGAAGATCAACTACTTCCTATGCTTTCAAGTTAGTGGATGCCGATGGTCTCGTTAGTGGATGCCATTGAAAGAGGTCTTGATTCATAAATGATTTCAAGTTATAAATCTCGAGAAATCAAGATCCTGATTTTGATAAAACCCATTAAATTCAAATCATTTTCATAATCCAAGAGATTCACAAAAGCATAATATACATGGATTCGTTAATCTTTTATCGAAAAATCAATAAGATAGAGATGTTTCATTTCAAGTTATTGGTTTCATACAAGTATGCCTTTGTCTTTTTATGCCAAATAAAAACATACATCAACGCTTAGGATCAAAAAAGAAATTTTGGTCATAAAAACCATCCATCTTGTTTACAACCGAAAATTCAACTTTCATTGGACAAAGATCCATAAGCCATGAATCACAACAATCATCATTGATAATTTCGAAATATAAACTTATTAAGCATGATCATTATGCATTACTACTTTGGGCATGACATCAAAATATGGTTTCAAGTTTTCAAGGTATAACATACATAATTTTAAACTATAAACTCATTAAGCATGATATCAAACCTCTTAACATTTTCATTAAGACATCAAGCATGGTTTTATTAGACATAAAGTATTTTCAATTAAAATCAAAAATCATCAAGATACATATTATTTCTTCTTAAAAACATACATAGGATTAATCATTAGATTTAAATCTAACATTTTATTCCTTTATCATAAAACATGCAATTGTCATTATCATTTTCAAAATTAGCTAAAAAAGAAAAGCATGATCCCCTTTTATTTATTTATATATTTTTTATATACTAATTTAAAAATAATATATGAAATGCATCAAGTAATTTTAAAATAAACTAAGGGGGTTTCGTTTGAATATTTTACCTCATTATCGAGAGTCACCAAAGCGAAGTTTGTCGTTTTGTCTTCATAGTTCGCTCCTCTTCTTTGGATGCACTCATTTCATCCCAAGTAATTCTAAGTGCTCTCTTCTTCTTTGGTAACTTATTTTTAAATTTATTTTTATTCTTTAATTCTTGTTTAATAAACTTTTTAAGTTTTATAGTGAGAAGTTCAAGTTCATCATCACTTGAGCTTTCGCTCGAGTGATCTTCATTTGTTCTAAGTGTCAAATCCTTCTTGTTCTTTGGAAGGTTGTTCTCATGTTCGTTTTATGTCATACAACTTATTCCATAGGTCACTAAAGACCCGATAAGTTCTTCGAGAGGGTAAGTATTCAAATTCTTGGCCTCTTGAATGATCATTCCTTTAGGATCCCAAGTTTTATAAAGAGATCGTAAAACTTTATTAACAAGTTCAAGATTCAAAAAATATTTACCAAAAGCTTTTAAGTCATTGACGACATCCGTAAGATGAGTTACATGTCAACAATGGTTTCGTATGGCTTTATTTAAAATAGTTCAAAATCATGCATCAAAAGATTTATCTTAGAATCATTTACTCTACTAGTGTCTTCGTGTGTCATTTCAAATATATGCCAAATATCGAAAGTCATTTCACAAGTAGAAACCCGATTAAATTCATTTTTGTCTAAGGCCCAAAATAAAGCATTCATAGCTCTAGCATTTAAAGAAAAAGTTTTCTTCTCCAAGTCATTACATTCTTTCATTGGAGTAGAAGACTTTTTAAATCTGTTTTCAATGATATTCTATAAGTTTAAATCCATATAAAACAAGAAAACTATCATTCAAGTTTTCCAATAAGTGTAGTCCATCTCATTGAACATAGGAGGATGAATGAAAGAAAAACCCTCTTAAAATCCGAAAAGAGTCATTTCTTTTACGTGTTAAACTAAATAAGAAATAACGTAGCTATGATACCAATTGTTAGGAACAAGTCGACACTAAGTAGGTGGGTGAATTACTACAACGGTAAAAACATCGATTTTAAAAGCCTTCGTACGATTAAAATCGATCTCGGAAATATGAATAACTTTGAAACATTTGTAAGAATGTCATGAGTAAATAAAGTAAGTAAATCAATTTGCAAGATAAGAATTAAAAGCATAACAAAGATGTGAACCAATTTATAGTAGTTCGGTCGTCGTGACCTACATCCACTCCATCGATTCCCCTTCCGTCGAGGCCATCGGCATCCACTAACGATCTTCTTTAAACGGGTGAAGATCAACTACATTTTTATAACTCTCTTCTCATTTTCACAGGTTTTGGAGACAACCTTTACACCCCCTTCACTCCTCTCTAAAACTATACTAACACTAAGAGCTTTTAGAGGAGTTCTCATAATATTACAATAGAGTTTTTGTACCTTTTTTTACTCAATTCTTGTATATATTAACCAGGGATGAGAGGGGTATTTATAGGCCTCAAGTGTATTCAAACTTGGAGCCTAAAAAGATCTCATCCCGGGTTTCCCTGGTCTTGGTGGTACTACTGCCTATGCTAGGTGGTACCACCGCTTGTGCTGGGTGGTACCATCTCCTGTAGCACTGATACTAGGTAGTACCACTGCCCAATCTGGCGATACCATCGCTGAGAGACTGTGTATGGGTGGTACCACTACCTGAAATTGACACTATGCGGTTCCACCACCCAGACTAGTGATACCACTGCTTGACATAATCTTGGAGACTATGCCATGACGGTGCCACCTGTTGGGTCACTATTTGGGCCTTTCACTTAGACCAACACAGTCCATACATGGGCCAAACTAGCCCTTAATTAGGTTGGCCCAATTCCAATCCTAATTATATGCTAACTACGCAATTTAAGGCAAATAATAATAAGCAAATCTGGTCCGATTAATCTAGGTTTCTTCTAGCGAGCTTTCGGCGATCTTCCGACGAACTTCTGATGATCTCTCGGCAATGTTCCAACGAACTCCCGACAAGCTCCTAGACTTCACAATGGTCTTCTTGGTAAGTTTTGACGAGCTTCTTCGGCAAGCTTCTGGACTTCTCAGTAATTCCAACAGAACTTCTGATAAACGTTAGGACTTCCGACGAATTCTTGAACTCCCAACGAAGTCTTGTTCTTGACTTTGGGACTTCATTTTGCTTTATATCTTGATCACTATCGTAGTTAATCCTGCATAAATAAAACCTACTTTGATTTAGACAATTATTACAAAGCTTGAATCATGTTGTCCGGCATGTTGAATCTGGGATTTTGATGATGAAACCAATTGATAGTGTTTATGATTTGATATGCATTTTGAGTGATGTAGGAAGCTTCGATCAGGGAGAGATAAATAAAGCAGGAAGAATCATGTTGGGCCGAAATGGAAAATGTTAGAAGATTAGACGTCAAGCCAGAGGATCGGTCGACGTATCGATAAAAGTCTTTGGGCCATGAGTTCGAGCATCAGGCCAAGAAGAGCAAAAATTGCACCAAAAAAATCAGAGCTGCGAAGGTCAACTGGCCGATTGGGCAATAGGCTGCAAGAGAGAACAATGCGCTAAAGAATCAAACGAAGCGTCGATGAACCAATGACATGCTAGACAACATGATTCAAGCTTTGTAATAATTGTCTAGATCGAAGTAGGATTTATTTGTGCATGATTAACTATGATAGTGACTAAGGCATAAAGCAAAATGAAGTCCCAGAGTCCTGAATGAGATTTCATTAGGAGTTCGAGAGTTCAACGGAAGTCCGGATGTTTGTCAAAAGTTCTACTGGAATTGATCGAGAAGTCCAGGAGCTTATTGAAGAAACTCGTCGGAACTCACCAAGAAGATCGTCGTGAAGTCCAAGAGCTTGCCGGGAGTCTGCTAGAATATTACCGAGAGATCATTGGAAATTCGCCAAAAGATCGTCGGAAGCTCGCCGAAAGAAACCTAGACTAACTAGACCGGATTTGCTTACTGTCTGCTTTAAATTTCGTAGTTAGTATATAATTTGGTTGGAATTGGGCCAACGCAATTAGGAGACAATTAGGCCAAGCTTGGGTTGTGTTGGGCTAACTGAAAAGGCCTAAATAGCCCAATAGGTGAAACTGACGTGGCACAGTCTCCGAGACTGTGTCAGGCGGTGGTACTGCCCAGTGTCAAGCTGCAGGTGGTCGTATTGCCCATACCCCAAAATTTCGGGGATTTGAATTTTGGCTCCAAGTTTTAAAATCATTTTGGGTCTATAAATACCTCAGCTATTCTTGCATGGAGTAGCAAGAAAGATAATAAAAAACTTTGTATTTCTAAAGTTGAAAACTCTTGTAAAGTGTAGAATCCCTCCTCCTAAAAGTTTAGATACCATTCTAAGGGAGAGTGTGAGGGAAGCTTTATAAAAAGGGGTTGTAAAGGTTCTCTCCTGAACCTGTTAAAAGGAGAATCAAGTTGTAAGGGTAGTTGATCTTCGCCCATTGAAGGAAGATCTTTAGTGGATGCCGATAGCCTTGAAGGAAGAGGAATTCAGTTTGTATTTATAGGTCACCCATTGGTAGAGTAGATATAGGTCACGACGACCGAACCACTATAAAAATTCAGTTTGTATTTATTTCTTGCTATTTACCTTTATTGCAAATGGAATTCTTACTTTCACTACACTTCTGCATACTTTTAAGTTAAGCATTTCCGAGATCGGATTTTATCATACGAAGAAATTTCAAACCAATATTTTTATCCATTGCATTAATTCATTTGGTTCCTAACAGTTGGTATCAGAGCCATGTTATTTCTCATTTGGTTTAACATCCAAGAGAAATGGCTCTTTTCGGATTTCAAGAGGGTTTTTCTATCGTTCATCCACCCATGTTTAATGGGACGGACTATACTTATTGAAAAACTCAAATGAGAGTTTTCTTACCTTCAATGGATTTTAGTTTGTGGAATATTATCGAAAGCGGTTTTCAAATGTCTTCTCTTCCGATGAACGATTAGAATGATTTAGAGAAGAAGAATTTTTGTTTAAATACTAGAGTTATGAATGCTCCATTTTGCACCTTAGATAAGAATGAATTCAATCGGGTTTCTACTTGCGAAACAGCTTTTAATATTTGGCACACGCTCCAAATCACACTCAAAGGCACTAGTAGAGTAAAAGATCCTAAGATAATTTTTTTTATGCATGATTTTGAACTATTTTGAATAAAGTCATGCGAAATCATTATTGACATGTACACTCGTTTTACGGATGTTGTCAATGGTTTAAAAACTCTTGGCAAATAATTTTTGAATCTTGAATTTATTAATAAAGTTTTACGATCTCTTTCTAAAACTTGGGATTCTAAAGTAACAGTCATTCAAGAGGCTAAGGATTTAAATACTTTCAACTTGAAGAACTTATCAAGTCGTTAATGACTTATAAGATGACATGTAATGCTCACGAAGAGCTTGAGAACAACCTTCCAAAAAATAGGAAGGATTTGGAACTTAGAACAAATGAAAACCACTCGAGCGAAAGCTCAAGTGATAAGGACTTTGAACTTTTAACTATAAAGCTCAAAAAATTCTTAAAATAAGAATAAAATAACAAAAATAAACCTAAAAAAGAAGAAACTACAAAAAAAGAAGAAAACACTCAAGGTGGCTTGGGACAAATCAAGTTCATCCGAAGATGAAGAACAAACCAACAAAGGCGAGGTAGCAAACTATGCCTTAACGACTTTCAACAATGAGGTAACCAAAACCCCTTTGCTTTATTTCGAAATTATATGATGTATTTCATGAGTTATTTTTAAATTAGTTTAGAAAAATTATAAATATTTTTAAAAAAAATTACATGATGTAATAAAAATAAAAATAAAAATTAGGAATCATGCGTATCCTTCTAGTAATTTTGAAAATGATCATGAAAATTATATGTTTTATGATAAAATAACAAAATATTAGACTTAAATCTAATTCTTAAGATAAATCCTATGTATGTTTTTTAGAAGCATTAATGTGTATCTTAATTATTTCCGTATTGCTTTTCGATTTTATTTAAAAATATTTTATAATTTATGAAATCATGCTTGATGAAATAATGTAATGATGATTTGAAATCATGCTTAATGAGTGTATATTTCAAAGTTATACATGATGATTTTTGTGATTCATGGCTTATTAATCTTTATCACAATGAAAGTTGTTTTTTCGGTTTTAAACAAGATGGATGGTTTTCATATGAAAAACTTGAGCATATTTACATAAAATATAAAATTAAACATATAAAAAGGAAAATGTATGATCATTGGAATTAAAATGATAAATCAAATCTCTTGTTTAAAGAAGTCATATGTTTAATGTGTTATATTTTTTGTCATGATGATGAAATTTATTTATTTTTCGATCTTAAACAATGATGCATTTTTTTATTTGGCATAAAAAAGATAAAGGCATGCTTGTATGAAACAAACAACTTAAAATGAAACATCTCTATCTTATTGGTTTTTTCAATAAAAGATTTATGAATCTATGTATATTATGCTTTTGTGAATCTCTTGAACTATGAAAATGAATTTGAATGTTTTATCGAAATCATAATTTATTAAGATTTATAACATGAAATCTTTTATGAATCAAGATCTCTTATTTGATCTCTTATGTTTCTCTTTTCCATATACTAAAAAGAAAAATAATCTAATTCATGATCTTGATTTCTCGATATTTGATACTTGAAATCTTTCTATGAATTAAGATCATTTTCTCCTTGTTTCTTGTTGCTATTCATAAAAAAAAATGGGAGACTTATCCTAACAAACCATGATATGCTACTTGACATCTTGAGAATTTATAACTTGAGTTTTTTTATGCAATTCTTCCCTTCTTCGTTCTTGTTTAAAATGATAAAATGGAGAAAGAAAATCACTAGGATCTCAAGAGATTGATAAATCAATTAATGTCATTTTGAATCTCTTATGATTTTGATGATTTAATGATTTGAATCTAAATAAGAATTTTTCAATCAAATCATGAACCTTCTCTTGATTTCTTAACTTGAGATTTTCTTTTATGAATCAAGATTTCTTACTCTTTATTTTCATATGATTCTTGCATTTTATTTAAGAGAAAATTTTCTATATGAATCATGTTTTTTGGTATTCACATGATCTTATCTTTCATGATATGATTTTTATAATTCCTTGTATTCATGAAGTATATCTCAACACCAAAATTCTCTTGATATTCTTCATATGATGATATGAAATTATACATGAAATACTCATGAATTTATGTTGATGCATACAAATGAGAAGTTATGATCATGCATGGTATGATGTAATATAATTTGACATTTTAATACCATCATGATTTGAATTATTTATGATTTGGAATGATGCATGCAATACTATGATTTGTTGCTAAAATGATGCATCATGAATACTTGAGTATCATGTATGATATGCCCATAGTGATGATTTATTTTTAGTATGAAGTAAGGATGAAATGTAAGGTTTTGAAACTATGCATATTTTAATTTGAAACTATAATAATGCACAAATATACCAAAATAAGATAGATACTTTACCTTTGTCATAATTTAAAAATTATTATAAAAGAAAAAAGAATTATAGAATTATTTTCTTCCCTTCTTTTTGACAATTACAAAGGGGGAGAAAGAACTAGCTTGTATGTTCTAAAGTGATGTAAAATTTGCTAGCTTGTATTGTGCAAAATTTGTTAGCTAGCTTAATGTAAAACTTGCTATCTTACTAGCTTGCATATCTAAAACTTGCTAGCTTGCCCAACTCAAAAGAGAAGCAAGAATTACTAGCTTGCACATCCCAAGTAGAAGCAAATTTGCTAGCTTACACTTCTCAAAAGAGAAGAAAGAACTTGCTATCTTGAACATCACCAAAAATTGCTAGCTTGTCTATCTTAAGAAGCAAAAATACAAACTTTACAATCTTACACATCTTTAAAATTAATGATGATTTGGTGATTAGGGATGTTGTAAAGTGATAAACAATTTGTTAGCTTGTATATAACAAAACTTGCATATCTCTAAAACTTGTTAATTGCACTTCTCATTTTTGTTGATGACAAAGAGGGAGAAGTTATGTTAATGATCATGCATGGAATGATATATTGAAATTTTGATTATGCATGATTTTATGATTGTTAGGATCGGAGCGGCACTAAGAGGGGGGGAGTGAATTAGTGCAGCGGCTTAAAACGTTGGTTTTGACAAATCTTTCGTACGATAAAAATCGGAATCGGAAGTGCTTAACTTGAAAGCGTATTCGCAAAGTTGTGCAGTAAATGTAATGAGGAAATAAAGCAAGTAAGAGGGTTTGCAGTAATATAAATAGCAGTAATGAAACGCAAACCAGAGATTACGCCGTTTTTAAAGTGGTTCGGTCAAGTGACCTACATCCACTTGCGAGGCCCCTCTTCGATGAGACTCCCACCTTCCACTAGCAAATCTCTTGAAAGGGAAGGGTAAATACCCCTCTTACAACTTTTACAAGCAGTTCACTCTCTTACAGATTTTCAGCAAGAAAGAAGGAGGTGAACACTAGCAAATTGAAAACAAGAAAGGC
Source organism: Musa acuminata AAA Group (assembly GCF_036884655.1). Taxonomy (NCBI): domain Eukaryota; kingdom Viridiplantae; phylum Streptophyta; class Magnoliopsida; order Zingiberales; family Musaceae; genus Musa; species Musa acuminata. Next base: position 12,710,241 of record NC_088331.1, read on the forward strand.
AAAGACTCTTCTAAGACTTTTCTCTCAATCACTTGCTGCTCAAAGAGTTGTCTTCTCAGCTGAGACTTGAGGGGTATTTATAGGCCTCAAGAGGATTCAAATTTGGGCTCCAAAAATTTGAATTCTCTTATGTTCCTGATGCTGGCGGTGCCACCGCCCAGCGCTCGGGTGCTAGGCGGTACAATCGCCCAGCCCAGGAGGTGTCATCGCCCAACTCTCGGGTGCTGGGCGGTGCCACCGCCTAGGCCAATTCAGCTCACTAGTTGGGCTCCAAACTTGGCCCAAACCAGTCCGAACTCGGGCCCAATTGGCCCCTACTTGGGTTATAAGATTAACACCTAATCCTAACCCTAATTAACGTGCTAACTACGAATTTAAAGACATTTTCTAAGCTATTACAAAGTCCGTAAGTCAAGACTTTTCCGGCGAGCTTCTGGCGAACTTCTGACAGTTTTCCGATAAACTCTCGGAAACCATTCTGCGGACTTCCGGCAAGCTCCTAGACTTCACGATTTGATCTTGATGAGTTCCAACGAGCTTCTTCGGCAAGCTCCGATCTTTCTCGGTGAGCTTCGCGAACTTCCAATGAACCTTCCGGCGAGCTTCCGAAAAACCCTTCGGCAAGCTCCCTACTCATTCTCGGCTAGTTCCGACAGCATTCCCGACGAACCTTCGGACTTCTGTCGAACTCTCGAACTCCCAACGAATCCTTCGCGCTTGACTCCGGCACTTTGTTTCGCTTTATGTCTTCATCGTTATCATAGTTAATCCTGCACACACAAACCAAAACTCAACTCCGATCTAAACAATTATTACAACGCGAATTGACATTCTGTTGCCCGGCACGTCATTGGTTGGCACTTCGTCCGATTCTTCGGTGCATCGTCCTCTCTTGCGGCTTGTTGCCCAATCGGCGGTTGACCTCTGCAACCCCAATATCCTTGGCGCAATTTCGCTCTCCTTGGCCCGATGCTCGACGTCCGAAGCGTTCAGCCATCCAATATCCTGACGTGATCTCTTCCGGCGCAACGTCAATTCCTCCTGCGTTAACTGTCTAATCCTGATCGAGTAGACCTGCATCACTCAAAATGCAGTTTAAATTATAAACACATATCAAGTGGTTTCATCATCAAAATACGAGATTCAATAATCTCCCCCTTTTTGATGATGACAACCACTTGATGACGGAGTTTAAACAAACTCCCCCTATCAATATGTCATATTGATAGAACCTTGAATTCAAACTGAATTCAAGTCATTGCAATATTCATCATGAATACTCGCAACACATCATCATGAACATATACATAAACTTATGCATCACATGTCATGTCATCAACATACTTCTCCCCCTTTGTCATCAACAAAAAGGAGAAGTACCACAATCAAGTGTTTGTTATATGGGTTCAACTCATTGCATGAAAAACATAATATTAAATTTTTATTATCATGCAATCTAGCAATTTTACAATGTTTTAGAACTTGCAAGCTAGCAATTTAGAGATGTTCAAGAAAGCAACTCTTGCTTCTTGAAATATGCAAGTTTTATAAGCTAGCAAATTCAAATATATGCAAGTTGGCATATTTGCTTTTCTTGAGATAGGCACGATAGCAAATTTTTGCATTTTCTTGATGTTTCAAGCTAGCAATTCTCGGTGATGTTCAAGATAGCAATTTCTTCTCTTTTGAGAAGTGTAATTTTTGCTTTTTTCTTGAATTGTGCTAGCAATCTATCTCCCCCTTTGTCATTGTCAAAAAGAAGGGAAAAACCCTTTACATTAATTTTTAAATCATGACAAAGGTAAGTAATCATTCTTCTTTGTGCATCATTATAGTTTCAACGCACAAATTCATTAACATTACATTTCATTTTTTTTTTTTTTATGCATGATACCAAATCATCATTATGAGCATATTAAACATGATATTCAAGCATTCATGATATATCATTTTGGCAACATGATGATAGCTATTCAAATGATGGTATCTAAATGTCAAAATTCATTACATCCTTTCATGCATGATCATTGACTTCTCATTTGTATTTCATGCATTATTTCATTTCATCTCATAAGGAATATCAAGAAGAGTTATTGTGTGATGAGATAAATATTTTATGAATACACGGAATTGTATAAAAATCATATCATAAGTGTTTCATGTATTCATATTATCACATGAAGCATACAAGACAATAATGCAAAGAAATCATGTCATAAAGGATATTAATGCAAAAATTCAGCAAAGATCACATGATATAATTATGTGATATATCATGAGATGATAATTTATCATATCAATGAAAGATATCAATTGTTAAACATGATATGATAATAGTCTCAAAATTTTCAATTTGCGATACATGTGATACATTGCGATACACTAAAAACTTTAATGCGATGCTTTTAAGGATATCAACCTATTTTTGATACAAAGCATGGCAAGAGCAATTATATTGCAAGTTTTCTAAGTTTTGCATTTTTTGCTTATTTCGAAATAGCAATTCTTTGCTTCTCTTTATATTGCAAGATTTGTAATTCATTGGTAGTGTTCATGATAGCAAGTTCTTTCAATGAAATGATCGAGCTAGCAAATTTTTCTTCCTTTGAAATATGCAGGCTAGTAAACTAACTCCCCCTTTATCATTATCAAAAAGAAGGGAGAACTCAATGGCTAAAAATTTCAACCATTCAACAAACCAAATATGCAAAGAATTCATGAAAGATATCAATAAGGATCAATTCGTGAATACCAAAGATATGATTCATGGTTCATTAAAATTCTTCTTAACAAGTTCACGATCAAGATTCATATAATTCATAATAAAGTAAATTGATGTACAATCATCACACAAGACATACAAGGCAAAGAAATCTTGTTATTTCTATATTATGAAATATAGGATATCAAGGCTCATGATTCATTTGAAAAGATATAGCACAAAGAGCAACTTGAAACATTCTTATCAAGATCACATTTTAAAATATTTCAAGTATCAAGATATCAATATGACACTTCATTGAATTCTGAGAAATCAAAAGACAAGTTACACAAAAAAAAAAATCATAATCAAATTATCATTTTTGAGATTCATAACATGTTATTACTATTTCATCAAAATCAATTTCGAGATTCACACAATATCATGAAATCATTAATCTCGATAAGATGAGAAAAGCATTTTCTTTTTAAGTGATTCTTTTAACACATCATAAAAAAAAACTCATTCATAATTCAAGTGATTTACAAGATATCATAAATGAATTTATCACTTGTATTTCATCAAAATCGAGAACTCTAGAGATAGAAAATGATTGAAGCATTTAATATGATTGAAGCATGATTCATATTTAAAATGTATCTTATGTCGTAAATACGAATCAAGCATTTGTCAAATCTGAAATCATCCTCAAAATTACATTCAATAAATTCATATATGACAAGCATAGATTTATTGAAAAATCAATTAGATAGAGGATTACATTTCATTTTTATAAATTTCTATTAATGTGATTTGCTTCTTATAAGCATGCCTTTGCTTTAAAAAAAATGTCAACATTCAAGATAGAAAGGTAAATTTCGTAAAATAAATTATCAAGCATGATTCCATGATAACATCCTTTTAATATCTTGATATTCATTATCAAGTATGATTTCAAAAAGTATGTTCAAGAGAAATCATTAAACCAAATGCATGATACACTCATTTGTTTTCAAAATATTCATCATGTTTATTTTCATGAGATTCACAAGATTGGTAAACTAAATTCATTAATCTCAATAGGATATAAAATTCATTTCCATTTTATACAATTTATTTCATGTGAGGGTGTTCAAGTCTTTTTGTGAAAACATATATCATCATTTAAAATCAAAACATAAGTTTTGTCATAAAGCCGTCAAGACCAAACACATCAAAAATAAAACATCATGATATCACATCTATCATCAAAAGACTATCAAGAAATTCATACATATATGTACATGCACTATGTCATCTTAATATGTCATGAGAATGTCATCTTAATTCGCCATAAAAATGATTAAACCAAAAACATGTTAATCCAAAATGAGAGTATCAAATCAACATTTACTTCGAAAACTCATGCATGACATAAAATCATCAAAATACACATGCATGGATTAATCCTAAGCATTATCACATATCATATAACTATCATCCATAATGTTGTATACATCATTCAACATTTCAAAACATAACATGCATGAAACCTTTGCAATATACTTTTCATGATCAAATTTTTTTTAATTTTTCAAAGATGCTATAAAGAAAAACATGATATAATTTTTGAAAAATAAATTTTTATTTCCTATTCCTACTATCTAAATTAAGCACTCATGAAGGGCTTTAAGTAATTTCAAAATAATTCAAGAGAGTTGAGTTAATTACCTTGTAGTCGAAGCCCGTCAAAGCCCAATTCGTCGTTTCACCTTTGGAAGTTCTTGATTCATCCTTGGTTGCCTTCTTCTTCTTTGTCCTCTTCCTCCGTTCAAGTTCATTATTTATTTTAGATTTTTGTTTAATAAACTTATTAAGATTTAGTGTTCGAAGTTCAAGTTCATCATTGTCCTCATCACTTGAGTCATCACTCAAGTGGTATTCATTTGTCCGGGGTTCCAAATCCTTCCTATTCTTTGGAAGGTGGTTCAAGTGTTCATTGTGTTCATCATGTGCATTGTGCACCATTTCATATGTTATCAACAAACCAACTAGTTCTTCAAGTGAAAAAATATTTAAATCTTTTGTTTCTTGTATTGCGGTTATTTTAGGATCCCACCTTTTTGGAAGGGATCTTAAGATCTTGCTTACAGGATCAAAATTCGAAAAAGATTTACCAAGAACTCTTATATTATTGACGACATCCGTGAAACGGGTGTACATCTCGCCTATAGTCTCGCTTGGTTGCATTCGAAAAAGCTCAAAATCATGCAATAAAATGTTAACTTTCGAGTCTTTGACTCTACTAGTTCCCTCGTGCGTGATTTCAAGTGTTCGCCAAATATCAAAAGTCGTTTCGCACGTTGAAATCCGATTGAACTTAGTTTTGTCCAAAGCGCAAAATAAGGCATTCATAGCCTTTACGTTTAAAGAAAAATACTTCTTCTCCAAATCCGACCATTCGTTCATCGGTTTAGAGGGAAGTTGAAAACTGTTTTCAACGATATTCCATAAATCCAAATTCATAGAAATCAAGAAAACTCTCATTCGAGTTTTCCAATAAGTGTAGTCCAATCCGTTAAACAACGGTGGACGAAAAACCGATAAACCCTCTTGAAAGCCATGAAGAGTCATTTCTCTCGGGTGTAAATCCGAATTGAGAAATACCGGGCTCTGATACCAATTGTTAGGATCGGAGCGGCACTAAGAGGGGGGGGGTGAATTAGTGCAGCGGCTTAAAACGTTGGTTTCGACAAATCTTTCGTACGATAAAAATCGAAATCGGAAGTGCTTAACTTGAAAGCGTATTCGCAAAGTTGTGCAGTAAATGTAATGAGGAAATAAAGCAAGTAAGAGGGTTTGCAGTAATGTAAATAGCAGTAATGAAATGCAAACCAGAGATTACGCCATTTTTAAAGTGGTTCGGTCAAGTGATCTACATCCACTTGCGAGGCCCCTCTTCAATGAGGCTCCCACCTTCCACTAGCAAATCTCTTGAAAGGGAAGGGTAAATACCCCTCTTACAACTTTTACAAGCGGTTCACTCTCTTATAGTTTTTCAGCAAGAAAGAAGGAGGTGAACACTAGCAAATTGAAAACAAGAAAGGCAAAGACTCTTCTAAGACTTTTCTCTCAATCACTTGCTGCTCAAAGAGTTGTCTTCTCAATTGAGACTTGAGGGGTATTTATAGGCCTCAAGATAATTCAAATTTGGGCTCCAAAAATTTGAATTCTCTTATGTTCCCGATGCTGGCTGTGCCACCGCCCAGCGCTCGGGTGTTGGGCGGTGCAACCGCCCAGCCCAGGAGGTGTCACCGCCCAGCTCTCGGGTGCTGGGCGATGCCACCGCCCAGCCTAGGCGGTGCCACCGCCTAGGCCAATTCAGCTCACTGGTTGGGCTCTAAACTTGGCCCAAACCAGTCCGAACTCGGGCCCAATTGGCCCCTACTTGGGTTATAAGATTAACACCTAATCCTAACCCTAATTAACGTGCTAACTATGAATTTAAAGATATTTTCTAAGCTATTACAAAGTTCGTAAGTCAAGACATTTTCCAGCGAGCTTCTAGCGAACTTCCGACGGTTTTCCGATAAACTCTCGAAAACCATTCTGCAGACTCCCGGCAAGCTCCTAGACTTCACGATTTGATCTTGACGAGTTCCAACGAGCTTCTTCGGCAAGCTTCGATCTTTCTCGGTGAGCTTCGCGAACTTCCAACGAACCTTCCGGCGAGCTTCTGAAAAACCCTTCGGCAAGCTCCCTACTCATTCTCGGCTAGTTCCGGCAGCATTCCCGACGAACCTTCGGACTTATGTCGAACTCTCGAACTCCCAACGAATCCTTCACTCGTGACTCCGGCACTTTGTTTCGCTTTATGTCTTCATCGTTATCATAGTTAATCCTGCACACACAAACCAAAACTCAACTCCGATCTAGACAATTATTACAATGCGAATTGACATTCTGTTGCCTGGCACATCATTGGTTGGCACTTCGTCCGATTCTTCGGTGCATCGTCCTCTCTTGCGGCTTATTGCCCAATCGGCGGTTGACCTCCACAACCCCGATATCCTTGGCACAATTTCGCTCTCCTTGGCCCGATGCCCGACGTCCGAAGCATTCAGCCATCCAATATCCTGACGTGATCTCTTCCGGTGCAACGTCAATTCCTCCTGCGTTAATTGTCTAATCCTGATCGAGTAGACCTGCATCACTCAAAATGCAGTTTAAATTATAAACACATATTAAGTAGTTTCATCATCAAAATACGAGATTCAACAATGATCACATGTTGTAAATATTCATGATGAAATATTGCTTTGACTTGAATTTAATTTGAATTCAATGTTCTATCAATATGACATATTGATCGGGGAAGTTAAGGTTAACTTCATTATCAATTGGTTGTCATCATCAAAAAAGGGGATATTGTTGAATCTCGGAGTTTGATAATGAAACCAATTGATAGTATTTATGATTTGATCTACGTTTTGAGTGACATAGAAAGCTTCGATCAACGAGAGATAATTAAAGCAGGAAGAATCATGTTGGGCCGGAATGGAACATGTCAGAAGATTGGATGTCGAGCCGAAGGATCGGTCAACATATCGGTAGAAGGCTTCGGGCCATGAGTTCGGGTATCAGACCAAGAAGAGCAAAAATTACACCAAAGAAATTAGAGTTGCGGAGGTCAACTGACCGATTGGGCAATAGGCCGTAAGAGAGGACGATGTACCGAAGAATTGGATGAAGCGTCGATGAACCAATGACATGCCAGACAACATAATTCAAGCTTTGTAATAATTGTCTAGATCGAAGTAGGATGTATTTGTACAAGATTAACTATGATAATGATCAAGGCATAAAGCAAAATGAAGTCCCAGAGTCCAGAACGAGACTTCGTTGGGAGTTCGAGAGTTCGTCGAAAGTTCGAACATTCGTCGAAAGTTCTACTAGAATTAACCGAGAAGTCCAGGAGCTTACTAAAGAAGCTTGTCAGAACTTACCAAGAAGATCATTGTGAAGTCCAGGAGCTTGTCGGAAGTTCGCTGGAACATTACCGAGATATCATCGGAAGTTCACTGGAAGATCATCGGAAGCTCGCCAGAAGATCATCGGAACCTTACCAAAAGAAACCTAGGCTAACTAGACCATATTTGCTTAGTGTATGCCTTAAATTTTGTAGTTAGCATATAATTGGATTGGAATTGAGCCAACTCAATTATGGGACAATTGGGCCAAGTTTGGGCTGTGTTGGGCCAAGTGAAAAGGCCCAAATAGTGACCCAACAAGTGGAACCGATGTAGCACAGTCTCTGAGAATGTGTCAGGCAGTGGTACTGCCAGTCTAAGTGGGGGTACCGCCCAGTGTCAGGCTACAAGCGGTGGTACCCCCCAGTGAAGGGGGTGGTACCGCCCGTACCCCGAAATTTCAAATATTTGAATTTTGGCTCCAAGTTCTCAAGTCATTTGGGGTCTATAAATACCCCAGCTATTCCTGCATGGAATAACAAGAAATATGATCAAAAACTCTATGTTTCTAAAGTTGAAAACCCTTGTAAAGTGTAGAGTCTCTCCTCCTAAAATTTAGAGATCATTCTAAAGGAGAGTGTGAAGGAAGCTTTGTAAAAAGGGGTTGTAAAGGTTCTCTCCTGAACCTGTCAAAAGGAGAATCGAGTTATAAAGGTAGTTGATCTTTGCCCATTTAAGGAAGATCATTAGTGGATACCAATGGCCTCGACGGAAGAGGAATCGGCGGAGTGGATGTAGGTCACGATGACCGAACCACTATAAAAATTTGGTTTATATTTTTTTCTTGCTATTTACCTTTATTACAAACAGAATTCTTACTTTTACTATACTTTCGCATGTTTTCAAGTTAAACATTTCTGAGATTGGATTTTATTATATGAAGAAATTTCAAACCAACGTTTTTATCCGCTGCATTAATTCACCCCGCCTAGTGCTGACTCGTTCCTAACACGGCATGTCATTGGTTCATCGATGCTTCGTCCGATTCTTCGGTGCATCGTCCTCTCTTGCAGCCTATTGCCCAATCGGCCAATTGACCTCCGCAACTCTAATTTCCTTAGCGTAATTTTTGCTCTTCTTAGCTCGATACCCGAACTCATGGCCTAAAGCCTTCTGTCGATACGTCGACCGATCCTCTAGCTCGACGTCCAATCTTCTGACATGTTCCATTCCGACCCAACATGATTCGTCTTGCTTTTAATTGTCTCTCCCTGATCAAAGCTTCCTACGTCACTCAAAACGTAGATTAGATAAACACTATCAATTGGTTTCATCACCAAAATCCGAGATTCAACACTCCTCTTCAACCTACAACCCTTATTTGGGTCTGACAACACCATGTCTGATATACGGTCTTTGAGATATTAAATGGATGAGAAACTATAGATACACGATAACTGACGATAAATAGCTCTAATAAATTAGATTCTCTTATATTATCGATGTGCCAACATTACATCACATTTCGAGTCTTAACTCATTATTTATTAAATACCATGTATCGAATTCCAATTATATATATATAATTTTTTAGTATCTATTATATCATAGATATTATTAAAATTAATGTAAAATTATATTACAAATCTATAATAATTGATATTGTATGTATTGTCAGAAATGGCATTGTATTTCATCGCCACATATGTTTGTTACCTCTTGTGTAGGTGTCATGATGATTTGATACCACTTTATTATATCTAAAATAATAATCATAGACGAAAGTACATTAAGTTATCAACTTTATCTTAAACAATATATTTTTCAACTATCCAAAATCAAATCCCAAAGTTCAAAAATCCCAGAGTCTAAAACGTAAGATCGAAGAAACAAGAAATTCAATTCTCACTTATATTTATAAAATATGTGTAGTTTATAATTATCTACTATGTCACTTAACAAGCTATAAATCTCAAGCAAAACTCTAAATCTTATCAATCACTCATAACTCACAAAATCAAAGAAACACCATAATTATAAATTAATAATTTATCATAAATTCACATCAAGCATGAAAACTTATTATTTAACAATTTAAACTTTAGATATATTTTAATATTTATAATAACACACAAACTTATATTTGTTACCTCTTGTGTAGGCGATGGATGTTCTCTTATGGACTTATGAATACCCTCAGTAGTTTAGTTGTATGAAGTTTAATGAGCTTCAATAGATTTGGTACTACCAGCGCATGGTTTAAGATGGTCTTATGCTAAGAATAGTTTCCAGTTTTGACATTAGAGCAACATGTTCTTTACAGCTGTCTGAAGACTCCTATTAATTAGAGAGATAGTTGTAATGACTAATGGGGACACTTTCCCACTACGATTAAGAAAGATACCTGTCCGTTGAGAACGACTGCACACGCCACCACTTGCTCCACATAACATTTGCTTTCAGAAAAGTCAAACAGATATATGCTTTTATCAAACGTTATGTCAGTGAATTATTTTTCCCAAAATATTAAACACAGTTATTGAGAATTTGTCTTCTACCACGTACCATGAATCAGTTTGTATGAAGTAATGCTTCTCTTTTTCTTTTGATGTTTCAGTTTTGTTAAGATGAGAAGTGATGGAGATGGGTAACCGAGTGATCATGTAATTCATATGACTCTCTTCCCAGTTCTACTCAACACAGCTTCGTCCTCACAGATCACAGCTTGATATGTACTCCAAGCATATGATTTTGATGCAAAGTCAAAATAAAAGTATATACTGTGTACTTGCATGGGGACATTACTGCGCTACGTGTCTTGACTTGTTTAAACGCGAATAATATGACCATCACCTCTCTCTCTCTCATACGCAGCCTTGGAAAGATCGCACCTGTTTAATCCAAAAGAAATCCCTTTCTATAATAACTGACGTGGGTCAGAGAAGTCTCGGAATCCTTCTTAGAGAGTATAAATCGCGAAGTGTTGTGGCCTGCCACAAGCAGGATTTGTGGGATGATTCACTTCACTCAAACAGTATGTTCCCCAAGCTATGTGATTTCTTACAACATAGCATCAACAGATAGAGCAACAGCTCCATATATATGTGATTGCATTTTCTTCATTCAGAACATTAACTTCAATAATATGTTTTCAATTTGAAAATAATAATATCACATGTTTTCAATCAATGTCATCTCGTGCAGTATTCTTTTCTTTCTTTCTATATATGCCAAAGCTTCTAATTGTTATTGCTTTAGTATTAATTTGACATATACAAATTCCAATAGCATGCTTATAAATAACAAAGAAGAAAACAGTATTTTCTTCTCCTCCTCAGTAAACAAGGACATCGTATTATGTACTTAATGCTATTAGATGTCTCCTTATCTCTCCCTCAACCGCGCAATGTTAACAGCTCAACTCCTGCAATGAGCAAATCCTTCCCCCACCATTATTGCACGTAGCTAATTGTCATCTTCAACACCGTGACGTCTCACTAGTCCACAAATGAATTTAAGGATGGCCCCCCTTATCCCGTCGGCTCCGCTCGGCAACAGCTCCGACCTGCACACCGGACAGCTGAACTCGCCCTTGTCCACCCACCTGTCGATGCACCCTCTGTGGAACGCGTGGCGGCAGTTGCCGAGCTCCCTGACCTCGTCCTTCGGCTCCAGCCTATCCAGGCAAAACACGCACATGGGCTCCTCGGCGCAGCACCAGCCTCGCGGTCTCCCGTCGACGAGGCTCCCGACTTCGACGACCGGAAGCCTGGCCTTGATCGACGAGGGCGTGGCCGGGCCGGGTGGTCGGCCTGTCGCCGAGGCTATGTGCTGGTCCTGTTGGTACACGCCGAGGTAGACGAGGACCAACAAGATGAAGGACCGGATTCGATCCAGGGTCTTCAGCAGCTGCACCACCGGCTGTGGCACCGCCATGCAGTAGCAGACCAAAGGGAAGCTCATGAAGAGAGAGAGAGAGAGAGAGAGAGAGAGAGAGAAGTGTTTTGTTTGGGTACAGGTCTGGGGAGAGGTGGGGATTTATACGGAAGGAGGAACCAGTGAAGAAGTCGAGAAACGTGTGTTGATTTGGAGTCTGTGGACGTGAAGACGGGTGTCATTAAAGGTCAAGCTGTGACAAGGAAATATAGAATCGACATGTGCGGTACTGCCACCGAGTTAGACGCTTTGACCATGTACTAGTGGTTGGTTTGTTCTTAGCCTTTGGACTTTGATTAATTTCCGTTGACCCTATTAGTGTGGAGATAGGAAGGATCATACAATATTTTCTTAAATAGTAATAATAAGTACTATTAGCCATCAAACCAAATAAAAGAAGTAGAAATTAAGATGAAAAATATATATATATTGAATTTAAAATGACTCTTAAACTTGACTGAAATACTTGAGGCTTTTATTGATCTATATATAGATATCACCTATTTATAGATATAAAATACAAGAATCCATAATATCTACAACTCTATCTAATCTTATTTAAAAATTTTAAAATATATTTGAAACTAAAAATTCTTTATCCCTAAAACTCTAATTAATTTATGATCTTCTAAAATATACATTAACTTTTTAACGCTCTCTTTTAAAGTATACTTTTGAAGATAAGTTCCAGTTTGATTTGTAAGATCACATTCATAACTGTCACCAAGCATGGGATCATATATAGAAATACGACCTCGACCAAAGTGTTCTCTAGAGTGCATATGAATGTTGTCATCCAGATCTTTTCTTATATTATCCGGAAATCTACTTGAATCAAGTTGCTCCATTTTGAAACTCTGAAATACTTCTTGACTCAAAGCCTAATCCAAACTTACTATATGAAAGACCACTGAAATCTCTAATTAGATTTCATGTAGAAGGCACAACATCCATAAGATGGCTGAATTCAAGAATAGACTTGTGCATATCAGAAATAGGACCAAATTCCTCACGAAAACTAATAGACAATTATCTAAATCTTTCATATGGCAAAAGCCTAAATCTGTCTTTAGGCAATCCATGAGTTAAAACATAATCATGCACACCATCAATTTGAACTTTTCCTAGAATCTCATTAGCCTTTACATCTTTGGGTTTTATCAAAACAAGTAGGCATAAGACCATCAATTGGTTCAAAAAAGAAATAGTGACATATGTTTACATTGTCTCCATCTCTATAATATGCTGGTTTGATCATTATTCTTTTTTATCTTCTAAATATTAGAATTTTCTCTTTATGAACATCATTACTCCCCCTATCACTTTGTTCCATCATTGATGATAAAGAATAATAGGAGTAGATATACATGAAGAAGAAGATGAGCTAAAATCTATAGAAGCATTAGATGACAAAGGAATCTCAACCACAAACATGTATCACTTTCATTATTGTCATTGATATTTTCAAAAAAAAAATTGCTTATGAAGGATAATAACAAGAAACGTCATCAAACATAATATTTAAAGATACCACATACTTTTGTAGCCTTAGCATCAAGCTTGTTTCTCTTTGAGTATGGTATGGGAATATTGTAGGAAATTCTGGGGTGACATTACATGCACAGCAGAAGAACAGAAAATAAAAATCCCTTAATTTTTCAATGATGTATTCACCGTCGTGCGAAGATTAGTGTGCAAAATCCGTAAAATCGAAAACTACATATATAAAATAGATTATGTTTTACCTAGGGAGATCGTATATTCCTAAATCCTTATAGATCTAAAGGAGATGATGAAGGAAGTCAAGCACCCTCCTCTCTTGTGGTGATCTAAATAATAGGGCTATGATGATACTCCTCAAATCTTCAGGCCTACTATTTGAGGAGGGGAATGAGAGAGGAAATAGAAGGTGGCAACCAAAAACCTCTAGCCCATGAGTCTTTGGTTCCCTCATATTTATAGAGGTCCCTTATGAACTTAACCCTAATGGATTCCACCCTATTAGGTATTGAATCTTTATCCAACTACCCAAGCCTCTTATATTAGTAGATCTCTATCTAATAATCTCTCATAAGCTCTTATTAGATCTCATCCATATAATCCAATAATTCAGGAGCTTATTGGATATCCAATAATGTATGGGCTTCAGCGAATATCTCATATCTGAACCTCTACTCGTCGCAATGCTTACCATATGTGTGTGACCCTCTAGGTCCACTATCAAGCAAGTCATAAGTTATACCTATCAAAACTTCTTCTGACTCAGTGAATTATTATCTCTATAATAATTCATTCGAATCATCGACTACGGACGCACTATGCTACTACGTCATAGTCCCCAGATAATATAGGAGAATCCAATCCATTGGACATATCTATCCTTAGTTACCATGTATCTATAATCTCTCATCCATCTAATATCCCAAAGATTGTATACCGGGCATAGTACTAGCATGCTCATATTATTTTTACTTGAGTCTCACTCTAATCGGATTCTCCTAGAGAACTTTTTCTCTCTCAATTCGAATGACTCTAGATAGGGATTTGTCTAAGCAAGAATACAAGAGATATTCCTCTTATGACACTGAGAGCAGATGATCCTCTAACGATACTCAATAGCCCTTATAATGTTCTCTACTACTCTCAATGACCGGTTTCGCTAATTTGAAACCTCTAAACCTATAAGTTTGGCATCAAAGAGTGAAGTACTCATATAGGATATCTTTAGTGTCTCAAGTCTAAGGACCAGATATACTACTAGGACTACGAAATCATTATTTGATAATGAGTTATCATCAATCATTTAGCATTCTGTGAGCGGATCAATTAGTGAACTTATTTTTCAATAAGTACCTACATTGTATCCCTAGTGTCCCCACACGAGCAACTATGAGATCAATCGCCTTCATTATATGTACGAGTATATAGTATACTAGTTTGTCCAATTATCTCGATGTCCCTCTTAAGCAATCTATGACCAAGATTATTTAGGATCTGTGTTTAAAGGCGAATCGATCACATTATCGTGATCTCATCACGTTCTGATTCCCATTGCACAGATTCATGGACATCACAATATATTCATGCAATAGACAATATAAAATGATAAAATAATAAATAATATAATAAGCAGAAAGAATATATATTATGTCACACATGTCATCACTCATATAATTGGCTTCCAAGACACCTATGACCAACAAATATAGCACAGAGAACCAAATACTATAAAATGTTTAACATTTGGTTTCTCAACAAATATGAGGTCACATGGAGACTTCAAATTTATTGAACTAAGAGGAATTCAATTAATAATATAAGTTGCATATATCATACCTTCTGTCGATAAGGCTTTAGGTAAATTATTTACATGAAGCCAACATTTAAAAGTCTCCACGAGATGTCGAATCTTTCATCACTATTTTGTTACTATGTATTTACATGTGTAAGTTCCCTTTTAATATTATTTTTTTATAAAAAGAGAAGAATCTATCAAAAGTGAACTCTTCGTCGGTGTGCAATCTTTTAATTTTTCTTTTAAAAGCACTTTTAACTATTAAATTAAACTCTTAAAATTTTAAAAAATTTCTAATTTTTCCTTCACAAAATAGACCTAAGTAAATCTTATAAAATCATCAATAAAGAGAACCATATAATGATAATTTGAATAAGATAGTATTTGAGTAGGGCCAAGTAGATCGTTATGAATAAGCTTTAAGTAAAATTTACATCTTAAAAGTGATTTATCAAAAGGTTACCTATGTGCTTTACTATGTTGACACCCTTCACAAACTTCATTACTACTAAAAGTAGTAAGATTGAGAAGTCTACTCACTAAACTTTTCTACATCATAATTTTCAATTTAAGAAAACTTATTTGACCAAGTCTAGCATGCTCGATTAATGCACCATCATTTATACTCATCAACATGAGAGGTTGATTTTAATAAAATATATTAATCTTTAACTCTTTTATCGGTATGTATTATATATGTATTTAATTCTTTTGTATTATGAAGAAACTTGACTTAAGATTAAAAAGAACATAATTTCTAGCATCAATTGTATTTACAATAGAGAAAAGATTTTTCTTTATATCTGGAACATGATACACACTCTTTAATGTAATAGAATCATTGTCTTTATATGAGATTATGATAGTGCCTTCGTTTTTGACTTGGTGAATAATATTATCTATCATGATAATTGTATCAATACCTTCATATCGACGAAGATTAGTGAATTTAGCATCATCACCAGCGAGATGATGACTACATCTTGAATCAATAATCTAGTCATTTTCAAAATTGATAGATGTCATGACCTTAGTAGTCTCAGTCGTAAAGCATTTGTCCTAATCTTCATAAGTAAAATAATATTCTTTATTTGTAATATTTCCTTCTTTAATCTTTACACATAGTTTTTCTTAATATGGCCTAACTTGTCACACCTATAGCACTTGATCTTCTTTTAATTTATACTATTCTTCGAAAAAGACTTTTGCTTATTATTAGCATCATCTTTCTTCTCTTTATCGTTATCATTATCCTTTTTCTTATTTGTAAAAAGGGTAAAAAGGGTATCTCTATCTCCCCTTGAAATAAAAGCTTCCGTGACAAGCTAGGGATTCCTTAGAAGCAGGAAGATTTTCTAACTCTACTAAGGATAGTTGTTGAACCCATCATTAAATAGATATAATATAAGGAATATATTCTTTTCTAAAATCATGAATAATATAACATTTTATTTTTATATTAGAAATAGACTCATTTGGATCTAAGAGTGATATCTTAAACATAAATTTTTAATATTAAAAAAATATTAAAAAATTAAGAGATCACTAGAGATAATATTTGCTAAATCATTCTCCAAATATAGTCATATTCTTTATGTTGAGCAATGCATCAAGAATGATCTAAATCTCTAAAGCTAATTAGCAACAAATAATGTGTTCAAAGATATCATGAGAAATAGATTTTTAATATAAATTTAGCCTTTACATTTAAATTTCTCAATCTCTTCATGGCGTCATCATCTATAGCATATGGTGTTGTTATTGTATTGTCACTAACCATATCTCATAGATCTTCTCCTATGAGATAAGACTCTAAACAAGTCTTCTAGATCTTGTAGTTAGACTAATTGAAAAGTTTAATACTAAATCTATCAACTCGACTCTTCAACAAGGAGATCTTAAAAATATAGATTATCATCATTGTGGTTTTGATATCATGTGAAGAAAAGAAAGATCACATACAAGTATAACCCTTTCTCAAACTAAATAGAAGAAGAAACGAAGATGAAAAAGAAAAACTTTATTATCCCTAAAATACAAGAGTTCATAATCTTTACAACTTTCTTCTAAAATATATTTTAAACTAAGAATCTCTTATCCCTAAAACTCTAATTAATTATATTTAAAAATATAAAATATTAACTTATAATCTTCTAAAATATACTTTTAACTTCTTAATGGTTGCTTTGATTAAAAAGAAACTATATGAAGCTTAAAAAGTAATAGCCAATGGTTCTTCGATTGAATATACTAAATTAGTCCACGTGAGATGAGAATGGATAGAGTCATCGAGATTTATGTGCCCACTTCATGCTATCATTACCCGATCACAAGTGAGATGAGATCGTGAGAAGCACCGAGGTGAAATTTAGTTTTCCTTTGGATGAAACCTATAAAAAAAATTAAAAAAAATTAAAAAATAGAAAAAAAATGGGAAGGGGCATTGGGTATTATTCGGTAACCCCACTTGGGCTTCTCAAGAGGGTGAGATTCATGAAGTCAGGGTGGAAAGAAGAACATAGAGTTGACACCTAGGGTCAAGATGGAGAGTTTCCTCAAGCCATGTGAGCTGGCGAGATATAAGCTCGGTCTTTCTATGATCATGTTAACGTACATAAATGAACCAAATTTGACTCTGTAGGTGTTTGAATTTGTTTTTCTATCCAAATCCATCATCTCAAAGAATGCCGATAATTCTTCTGCCCCAACGGTATCAAGGATCAAATACATGCTTCTGAACTTAATGAATCACTTGCATATGACCAAAATAGCAAATGACCAAAATACTCACAGCAGTTTTTTATTTCTAGGAATGCATAAGTATATATAATTGTGTGAGTAATGGCATAAAAGGGTAGAATAGTCATCTGACCTCGCCATGAAGAAATCTCTATCTGAAGCATATCCTTGTAATTACGTTACGATATCAATGCAATTATTCGAGACATATACGCAAAAATACTTTCTTTTAACTCTTCCTAGTGCACTTCTTGTGTGCCCACCAAGATATCTTATAAAAATAATATTATAGTTACATTTTTCCCTCCATAATGTTAGGATATATATATATATATATATATATTCCCTTTCATTTTTTTGGTCTCTTTGTCTTTGACCCATCGATTTGATTCAGTAAATTTCAAACTAATTCAAATTTATTTGAATCGGCTCCAAATTTTTTAATTAGTTAAGTTTTAAAATACCACAAACAAATTTATGAATTTGGAATAAATATATTAAAAGTTTATCAAATATAAATTTATATTTGATAGTTCTATAAAATTATTTTAAATATTTATACATACTTGAACATTATTTAAAAATAAAGACTGGGATTACACAATTTTCATGCATTTCAGAATATTTTATAATTTTTATATCAATTTTATCCTATATTCAGAATATTTTCATTTTATTTTAATTTTTATTATTATCCTGCTTTATTTAATTCATTGGACCGGTTCTTAATTTATCGAGTCGGGCCAAAGAAAAAAAACCACTATGGAATGAAAGAGGATGAAAAATAATGGTGGGGGCGTTGTTGGAAGTGGGCGTTCTTGATTTAAAAATTGGGCCTTCTTTGGATAAAAGCGAAAACCAATATATAGTTTCGGAGATTTTAGTCCTATAGTTTTATGATAAGATATGACGGCGTAAATACATTATTCGGGACCTTGACAACTTTACACCTGTAAAAACACTTGTTGTCAATAATAATAATAAAATGAAGGGAAGATATATTTCGCAGTCATCGTCTTCCTCGCGGTCGACGGAGTGCGAGATTGAGAGAGGGGAGAGAGAGAGAGCGCGCTTTGCGAACAGAAGCATGTCCGGAGGCATCGCCCGTGGCCGCCTCGCCGAGGAGCGCAAGGCCTGGCGCAAGAACCACCCCCACGTATGTAGCCCTCTTCTTCTTCCTCCTCTTGCCCCAGATCTGAACCCTAATCTTCATTCTCTTCCCCGATCGTCTAGGGTTTCGTGGCAAAACCTGAGACGCTGCCTGATGGCTCCGTTAATCTCATGACGTGGCACTGTACCATTCCCGGCAAGCAGGGGGTAAGTCTCTTCCTCTCTAATCTCGGCTCTTCTTTAGAAATTCCATCGTTTTCGTTTGACATATAGCTGTTTCTCCGTCAATCTCCCTTGTATTTCCTTGTCGATTTCCCGGATTTGGGGGATCTGGTGCTCTTATTGTTGTGTTTTCAGTGAGGGAAAAGGGTCAACCATAGGGAAACCCAAAAACTGCACAGGTTTATGTGAGGAGGAAATAACAATCAAGAGGTATTCTTAGATCATATATGTTTACATATCTACTTCCACTCATAAGATGAATACTGTTACATAGAGAGGGAGAGAGATTGTGTGTGTGATAAACAGAGGCATGTAGTCGGTCACTTGCATGAACTACTATATTGAGAGATTGGTGATAATTTTTTAAATATTATTTGCTTTCTATGAAGATTAATTCCAAGGCATGCGCTTTGTAATTTTTAGAAAACAATTTTACTTAAGATGCATACATAATTAGAGAAACTTGTTTTGTAATGTTTGCATTTAAATGGGTAATTGGTGAAGAATGTTTTTGAGTCTTTGTTGAGCTCATTCCCAGTTAGAGGTTAAAGCTAAATGGGAGCTTGAAAGATAAAAAAAGGAGGGGCCCATATATTAGCTAAATTGGGAACATGAAAAGGTAAGAAGAGGGAGAAATGAGATGTGGGGATTGAGATTATTAGACTGCCTAGATAATTCTGTGGTTGAAGGGCCCTGCTCAGGCAAATTGAAAAGAAGCCTCGATAGAAACAAAAGAATCTAGAAGGTTGTTTCCTGAGATGGTTAGTGTTTTACATGGTGATGGTTAAATAAGAAAAATAATGTGATGGCAAATGATCGAAAAACCCAGCTACTTCTAATGGAACTTCATTAAGATAGCCAAAGTGAAGGCCTCCTTGAGATGCTTACAACTTTGCTCCTTGATTGATAGGTTGAAGCAGTGGCTTCATTGTTTCTTGAATATATCACATTTTTGTATAAAAGTTGTTCTCGCCTTTTCTTTGTAAACTCAGTAAAGGTTAAAGAACTCAGATCAAGTTCAGTGGTGGTAAGGTTTAATTCAAGTCTGACTTAAGTTTGAAATTTAGTTGTAAACTCAATTATAACATATATTTGATTCTCTCATCATTGTTTTTAGTGGTTGAATGAAAGGTCAAATGAATTTCAACCTGAATTCAAGTTGGACTGCAACTTGGGTATTTTGGGGGGTCTTGTTTGAAAAAGTTGTTTGTTCCCTGCGTTAGATTACATTCAAGAATCAAATTGGGTAAAATTTTGGCCAAAATTGATTTCTAGCAATCTCTTTCTTGACATAAGGAGTCCATAGAGGGACTCAGAATCATACTATAAATTATCCAATAAAGATTATCTTATTCAGCAGGAAGCAAGGGTGCTGTAGGACAAATATAATGCACTCATTTTTATTGCTCATCTGGCAGGTCTATCTCTATCTATGAATATCCAGTGAGATTTGTGAAAGTCATTGCCTTGTGATTTCCCCTTGAGTCCTTGACTGATCTTTATTCAAGTATGATTACATACGAGTGTTTGGCTTGGATAACTGTATGGATCCATCGCCCATGCACAAAAAACCTGACCTTAATAATTAGAACAGTTGTGTGCTGTTCTGCCCTTTTCCTCTATTCATATGCTGACCTATGCCTTTCCCACCTCTTTTAGAGGAGTCCCATCTTGCCTGTAAAAGTAAACTATGACTTTGCAAGAATTAGGTTAGCGTATCTTAGATCAAACTCTAGAATAGTGCATGTGAAGCATAGCGCAGTGGTGGCTCCACATCGTGACGAATCATCTGACTCCATCCATGGGTAGTCCTTTCCTACTCGAGCCCCACACCATGCCCTAACACTAGGTTAGGTCCGATACCAATTGTCACGACCCAACTTGATGGGATAAGTGGTCCATCATTTTCGTTGAGCCCAAACCATTGGCTTAAAATGCTTAAGTTGAATTTGATGATAGTACACCTATTAGACCTTTATAAACTAATCTTAGTCTTATCTAACATGTGGGACAAATCAAGGTGTTACGATCTATTTGCTTTTATTCAGTAAGTGTCGGGCCATGGCCTGAAAAAGACGAATGGTGATGGATTATCTTATTGAAATATATGCTTATAGCTGCTCGGATGGCTCCTTTTGGCTATTTATCTCTTATAACTTTTCTTCTTACTTTTATTTGTTTTTTTTTTATCACTCTTCTTATTTCCCTTTTTTATAACTCCTAGAGTTTTATCCAATTTCGTGTAGTTGTTTTAAGTGGTATTTGCTGTATTTTTCTGCATTATGTATGTGACAGCCATCTTAATGCTGCTCTGCAATGTGCATAATCTGAATATTAAGGTCGGGTAATATATTGAGCCTACCTTACCTGTCCATCTTGTTCGTCATTTTCCTAGTTCCTTGTTGGAGTTATTGCAAGATGCAGGATTGGTTTAGATGGGGAAAATCAGAATTCGCTTTTTGGAGAAACTATTCTGTCATGCATAAATGATAATTTTAATTCTTATGGGTCTTAGTTGGAATTACTTCTTAGTACTACGAAATGGAAGGCTGTCTTATTTCTTGGATTCACACCCAATTTTACTTTGTTTTAACTTGTTTAGTGCTTTATTTGTCTTTGGTTGTCATAAACATTCACTCACTGGCAACTAGTTGCCCACAATATCCATTTTATTCGACTTAGATGTGACAACTATTTATTTTTGTCACAAAGTCGAGTATTTTTTTGAATTTCTTTAGAACCTTGTACTTGGAAATGAGACCATTACAATTTAATGGCAGATTACTGATTAGCTGCTGAAACTTTTTCCCAGAAGAATTAGATATGTTTGTTCCACTGTTGACAAGAATACTAAGTTTAATATTTCTTCAAGTTTTGTTAAATCAGATTCATTGTTGATCTGTATTCAGAATTGCATATGCTCAAATCTACAGTTGTTTATACAATTTACTTAGTTATAAGTGTGACTTTTCATGGTTTCCCTAAAATCATAGCTTTATTTTGGATGACAAATCACTTCTTTGTGCTGCAATATAATGCAATTTGGATCGCCCATATATCATCAGTGTACATATTGGTTGTACTGATTTCTAGTTCCTTTTGAAGATGTAATAATTCTTCTAGTTGAGATCATGGTAGTTCTACCTATTTTTTCCCAAGTTATAGAGCACAAAATAAGTGATGTGATCATGTCACATTGCAGACTGATTGGGAAGGTGGTTATTTCCCTCTTACTGTCCATTTCAGTGAGGACTATCCTAGCAAACCTCCAAAATGCAAGTTTCCTCAAGGTTTCTTCCATCCTAACGTTTACCCTTCTGGAACTGTATGCCTATCAATTCTTAATGAAGACAGTGTAAGTGAACTGAATCAGGCCGACAAGGCTTCCATTATTTTCTTTTTGGTCTTAGGACTTGGTGGTTATTTAAACCTTGTACATCTCAGGGATGGAGACCAGCCATTACCGTGAAACAGATATTGGTTGGGATACAAGACTTGCTTGATCAGCCAAATCCTGCTGACCCTGCCCAGACTGATGGTTATCATCTCTTTATTCAGGTTTATATTATACACCTTGATTTGAACTGGTTGTTTTTTGTTTTTTGTTTTTCCAACAGATAAAAGTCTTTCTTATATGAAATTTGCAGGATCCAGTGGAGTATAAAAGAAGGGTTCGGCAACAAGCCAAACAGTATCCACCACTACTCTAGTTTGGCCTTGTGGTAGTGTCTGCCTCTTCAGGCCATCGAGTGGTTGTACTGTTTCTGGTAGTCTGTGTCCAGAGTGGATACTGGATATATTCTGATTGGCTTGCAATAACATTATTGCAAAAGGATATGTTGCTCAAAATATACTGTGACTAGGTCATGACTTGCACTGTGATGCCAGTGTTTTGTGGTAAACATTAACCTTTCGGGGACCATGGTTGTCGGAACTAAATTCATCTGCTTGTCCTTACTGTCATCCTGAAATTATTAGCTTGTTACCTCGGTGAAACAGTATCTGTTACGGTTTTGCGAGAATATGTATCTAGTTTTGAACCGTTACCTCTTTGGAGTTTCAATGTGTCTAGTCTGCCACCTCTCTGGACAGAATCATTGCACTGTAGCACCATAAGTTCGTTCTTTTTACTTTGGCCGATATCAATAATCTCCTTTTTTTTTTTTTCTTTAAGTTATGATTGATGACCAGATTTTAGATTTAAAATGGGGATTTTTCACCTATGATACCTCTTCTAAGGTACCATCGACCGACTGGAAATAGGATGAGTTTGCCCTGGATACATACTTGATCTAGGATGAGTCTGCCTTGGATACATACTTGATCTAGCAGGAACCTGACCATGAGATTCAATTATGTGGTCAGAGATTCAATTATGTCTAAACTTGGACATAATTGACAAAATAAGTTGTTGGCACATTTTGCATTATACTTCTATTATAGTAGATTTTTTTTTCAATTTTCTTGACTAACATGTCTCTAAGTGTATTTGGTCTTCCACCTTTGCTATGGTAGATTTTTTTTTTTCACGCGGGCGAGTTTTCTCCATTTATACATTTTTGATGCATTTGGTCTTGTGTTTTCATCGTGATGGATTTTTTTTTCACTTCTCAAGTCCTTCATTTGATAGTAGATTTCTTTTCACTTCTCAAGGCCTCCATTTGACATGTTTTGAGTTCGTTATCTAGCACTTTTGAATCCTTTATTCGATGCTTTTCAAATCCTTAATTTATTAGCATCTCTTGGGAAGATGTTTTGAGTTCGTTATCTAGCACTTTTGAATCCTTTATTTGATGCTTTTCAAGTTCTTAATTTATTAGCATCTCTTGGGAAGTGTCTCAAAGGGACACTTGTTTCAACTGTGGGAGAAAAGAGATTAATTTTTTTTTCTATAAATCCTTATTTCTCTATTTGAGTCTTTAGAGTTTCCTTAGAAATCTTTTTTGCTTCGCCCTATTCCCGACATCAGTTTAGTAATAGATCAGTATTTTATTATTTTGCTTCATCTCCTCGAATAGGGGTGTCTTTTATTTCTTGTACAAGTTTCTCTCAATCTATCGATTGTCAGACAGTCGAGGTCTACACTTCGTCTTTGGATAGCCGGAAGAAGTCCCAACCTCACTTTCATTATGGGAGGCAGTTCTCATGAATCCAAAAGTTCTTTGGGATTTAGAGTTTAAGAAAAGCTTATACGTTTGCAATTCAATGATGAGTGTACCACTTTTGAGTTCAATTTGCAAGTTCCTTGATTTAGTCAATATCTGTATCAGAGTGTCTTTGCTTGTCTTGTGACTCCCTCGAGGTGGGACTTTATCTTCCCCTTTACCCAGTGATAATATCTTGCCTGTAATGGTAGAAGATATTTCACTCTCAGTTAACACCTAACTCGTGGCGCTACATAATAGTATTCATCAGGGAATGTTGACGTGTTAATATTATTCCAACTCGCAAACTTTTTACAATTTGTTTTTGATTATGTAAGGGAAGAAGTGATTACTATTTGACCACATATGAGGGTTTTAAGGTTAGTGGAGTCCCTTCCAACCCTTTTTCATAGGTCCAAGTTGAGATTGAGGGTTTGATCTCGTTTGGTCGGTGCATTATATAGATAACACTCTCCTTTCTTATCGGATGAGGAGGCGAGTCAAATGCTTCAACCGAGGGATATACTCTTTTCCTCCGAGTTCATTTAGAAGATAAATGATGATTAACTGATTAAAGCGGATTTTAACTCGAATCCTCGAGATATGACCCAAACCCCGATATTACTTTATCTTGTTCCTATTTTAAATTTTATATAATCTTGTGTTGGTGACTTTTTATCTACATAAATATATATTCATTGAAGAGGAAGGTACTGGCTCTTGTTCATGTACGGTCTTTTTAATTATATCGCTAGATATTTTTTCATCCTAAATTAGTTTATGATTGCCTAAGAAGAAAATATATAATTATTATTTTTTACGTATCGGATTACAATGTATCCTATATCGACGAGCCTCTAATTCCGGCGAACACTTCAAGTACCGTCGGCGGTGCGTGCGTCATGGTCGCTAACTCATCGTCTTCTTCTTCCACTGCATTGATGTCACTCGTCTCGACGCTCGTTCTCTCTCTCAAGTTGGAGGGGACAGCCAACGATGGGCAAAGCCGACGAGACCAGCTGTGCTGACGTTCGCAAGATGTTTTTTACGAATCCTGCAGCAACCATCAACGTCGACCTTCCTTCTCCCCGAGCGCAGCCACTTGGTCTCAAGGAGCACACGTGTCACGAGGAGCCTACCGCTTTCCCCGTGGGGGTTAGAGAGAGAAAGAGGACGCGGTGCAAGCCACGAGGCGCTACCTCACTCGCCCCTCGACGTGGGCCACACCAGCATCCTGGTTCGTAGGTCCACATGAAGCGGGGCCGTGTATCGGTGACCGACAGTTGCAGTATTCGTTCGAACGTCCCACTCGATCCCCCTGCGCTGCGCCCGCACACGACGTGATTCGACCCCGAGACAGCTGTCGAAAGCCCGCGGCTAATATCGTCGTTGTGGTAACGTCGTAGGGGAAACGCACCCAAAGTGTTCGATGTCGTGCATCACTAGGAATTACCACAAAAGGCGGCTTGCGACGGGAGAGCATTCGGCCCGCGTGTGGCTGATACCTCGCCAGCGTCGCCCAGTTTACCTCTCTCTCTCTCTCTCTCTCTTTCTCTCTGCCTTTCTTTTCTTGCTTTTTGACCATTGCTTAGCAAGCGGAGCCGTGTCTTTCAATACAGCAAGGGAGGCTAACTGGCGGCATAAATATGATATATAAATCGGGCAAGAAAATGGCGTACCTGTCGTCGCCTTCTTTCTCTCTTTCTTTAACTAGAGAGATGGAAGAGAAGAAGAAAGCTATCACGGAGGGAGGAGGACAAGAGGAGACGCTATTAAACCACTCCTTTTAGATTTCTCTCTCCTTCATTTGTGTCTGCCCCTTTGTCTCCGTGTGTGTTTGCTCGAGAGGCTCTTCGGCTATGGCGTCTGGGTTTCCCGTGCGTGAACTCGGCTTCGGCGTGCAGATCCCCATGCCGACGCGAGCGGAAGCTGGAAGTGGCGGCCTGCTGAAGCGGTCGCTGACGGAAATGGAGAGACAGCAGCAGCAGCAGCAGATGCAGATGCAGCACGCGCACTTCCTCCGATCCGTGAGGCAAAGGACGCTTCTTGCCCCCCATGCTTCCTCCCACCTGTCTCCTCCTCTTCTCCCTGTTGTTCTCTCTTCGGGTTCCTCCTCCTCGGTTTCGGCCAATTTGACGGCGTCGGGACTCGCGCAGCCTCAGGAGCACTCCTCTGTGCCGCAGGCGGCCGGGACGGGAGTTGAGAGGATGCGAGACCGTCTCCAGGAGCTAGAGCGGCGGCTTCTCTTGGACGAGGAAGAGGAGGAGGAAGAGGGCGAGGTCAGCGCGTCGAGCTCCGCCGTGACCACCGCCGAGTGGAGCGATGCGATGCACAAGATCATCACGCCGCAAGCGCCGGTACCGACCCCGTTGTCTTCTTCGCCCACCAGCTCCTCCTCCTCCACCGTCTCGTCCTCTGTCTCGTGCTCTCCTCCCTCGACATCCACGGCGACAGTAGCAGCGGCTTCTTCTTCGAGGCAGATGCTTCTCGACACCGCCGCTGCCATTGCAGACGGTAACCTCGAGACGGCCACCGCGAACCTTGCTGTCCTGAACCGCGTCGCAAACTCCCGAGGCGACGCGGAGCAGCGGCTCACCGCGATGATGGTTGGCGCACTCCTCTCTCGCCTGAACCCGGCACAGGCTGGGAGTACCTCTCTCCCGATTGCGGCACTCTGCAGCGGGGAGCACTTTGCGGCAGCGCAGATGCTCTACGAACTGTCTCCTTGCTTCAAACTCGGGCTCGTCGCCGCCAATTTGGCGATTTTGGAGGCTACCAAGGACCAGTCCATGATCCATATCCTTGACTTCAGTCTTGGCCAGGGCGGCCAATACGCCGCCCTCCTCCACGTCCTCGCGGAACGCCACCGATTCCAGCCTGCCGTCTGTCCCCCCGCCCTTAGGATCACCGTCGTCGCAGACCCCAGTTTCCCCTTCACCAACCCCAACACCAGCGGGAACCTGAGGGCCGTCGGCGACCGGATCGAGAAGCTGGCCGAGCGGGCCGGTCTGGAGGTCCGCTTCAGCGTCGTCCATCGGCGGGCGGCGGAGCTAGACGCGTCGACTCTGGGGTGCCAGCCCGGAGAAGCCCTGGCAGTGAACCTGGCCTTCGCGCTCTCTCGTGTCCCGGACGAGAGCGTCTCTCCCGCGAACCCCCGCGACGAGCTCCTCCGTCGCGTGCGCGCCCTCCGGCCGCGCGTGGTGGCGCTGGTGGAGCAGGATATCAACACCAGCACCGCCGCCTTCGCCGGCCGCTTCGCGGAGGCGTGCGCGCACTACGGCGCCCTGCTGGAGTCGCTCGACGCGACGGTGAACCGGGACAGCGCCGAGAGGGCCCGAGTCGAGGCCGGTTTGGCTCGACGGGCAGTCAATTCGGTGGCCAGGGAAGGGATGGACCGGGTCGAGCGGTGCGAGGTCTTCGGCAAGTGGCGGGCGCGGATGCGAATGGCCGGGTTCGAGTCCGTTCCGCTCGGACGGGACGTGATCGAACCGGTTAAAGCTCGACTCGCGTCTGTCGCGCCCGACCATGGGTTCACCATCCGGGAAGAAACCGGCGGTCACGGTCTTGGATTCGGATGGAAGGGGCGGGCGATCACAGTCGCCTCCGCGTGGCGTTAGGCCGATTTATTAGAATTATTTACTACGGTTTGGTGGATGTGCCCACTTGGCTGCCCGTATTGTTTTCTTTGAGACGACTTTGTTGATTACTAATGATTATATATATATATATATATATATGTCAACATGTTAACTTGGACAGTCGTTGTTGTATAATCTTCTTCTACAAACGCGACATTACATTTATTGTGGCATTGGAGGCAAGAAAACAAAAAAAGAAAAGGAAAAAAATGTTCATATATGTTAAACACTAACACGTGATGATTGTAATTCTCGAAAGACGTCGATACAGTGTGGGTTGGTAAGACTTGAGGAATCAGGTCAGGTTAGTCGTTTAACTTACAAACAAATTACGTCGGCATAGAATAGGTGCCAAAACACAAATAACAAAAGAACACGACACAAACCCTTTATTTATTTATTTTTCTTGACTCCGACATTCTTAGCTCATGAAATTTTGATCTCTCATCGGGTCTCGTATGGTCTTTGAAAAATTCCAACAACTCTTTTTGTGTTGCAGGTGATGAATGATGCCTTTGACTTGCTCAACAATGTTGCCTGAACTTGAGGTGTTGATATTTAAGATTTGATTGCGTCTAAACTCTTTCATGGAAAAAAAAAAACCATTAAAATTTGACCCACCAAGAGTAAATTAAATAAATAAAAATTATGTGGTATTCTACCAACGAGACTTAACGAGGTTTGATGAATGCATGCCAGCATAATAGCTGGGCTGGGTGTCTTGTTACAATGAACACGGTGCCCTTTTCGTGTACACTGTAATCACATCGACGGAGGGTCACTCGCAGTAGAGCGCGGCCTTCGGTGATAGCATGGCCTCGCTGGCCGACAATGAGAAGTAAGAGCGAGCGAGCGTGTGACCTTTGGGGACAAGCAAATGCAACCCGAAAACCAAGGGAATTATTGTAGCCACCACCAGCTAGTGGGCTGGCCGGTGGCTTCTTCACGCGTCACACTTGTTTTAGTCACAAGATATATATGTACAATGAGTCATCATCATTTATGTGTTGGAGTTTGACATATGGCTTGTCGCCACCCTTTTAACCGTGCTAATGTTTAGAATTTAAATTTTATGATTTTAAGTCCCAAATAGACCTTTAAGTTAGGCAATTACTTTTTTTTTATATAATAATTAATTATAAGAAGCTTACTATTAAAAATCCTCATTTTGCTATTGATAATTTTTTAAAATAAATAAAATATAATTTTATTATTTAGAACATCTTGATTATTAATCTTATCCTTTTTGTTTTTCACAATTATTAATGTCACTATTTGTACTGTTTGTCGCCGTTCGATACCGTAATTAGAAGAAAGAAAAAAATAAAAAAAGATTTACGTTCATTTGTAGAGGGGGGGGTATTCAAATTTAAATCAAATTAATTATTGTTCTACTCATCGTCATTCCTACTTTGATGTCCATATCTCAACAGTCGGTCTCACAATGTGTTAAACATGGATTTGATCAACTCAACAAACATATACGAGATCAACTTGTACATCTCCCTATCGACAACATTCCAGCAGCCTAAATAATGTCATATGAGTGCATATCCAGCATTGGAGGGTCGGGTGCGATGGCCCTCGTTGCCTCCTGAGGCGGATTTAATGCGTCTTAAAATGCTTTGTTCGTTAATGGGCCGAGCCAGCCCATGGCCCTGTTCGGCTTCGTAGCCATTGCTTCTTGCTCACCGTAGCCGCAGCAGGCTGCAATTTGACGTCTGAAGTCCACAATTTCCGCGACTAATGCTGCTGACGTCTACATATTGTGCTGATTCGGTTTTGCAGGGCCTATCACAACAAGCAGAGGCCACCGGAGTACGTTTCTGCAATCACCATCCTTGGCTTCGCAGAGGATCCACCACCAGGCTTGGCTGCATCGACGGATTCCAAGCCCTCGGTCGCCATCATGAGCTCGTGATCCTCATGCTTCATTCAATCCCCACCCTGCCACCAAAAACAATGCTAGGATATGGAACGTGCCGGTGTTCTTTTAGCACACGAAAAGAACTGGATTGGGCGGTGCCGCAAGAGACGTTTTACTACGTCGACTGTTTTCTGATGAGGTGCTCGACGAAATGCGTGGTCTGCATCAGTATAGGATTATCAAGGAGCATTTAATAGGCTCAGCATGACGGCGTTGAAACGGGAATACCAGCGAACAGTTGATAGGCTACGGACGCCCGCGTCCGACGAACTCGTGTTTTTGCATCACGTGGCGAGATGGTTCGCTTGGATTTCCAAATCTGAGAGAGAATGAGACGGGACCAACATTTACCGTGAGGAGATGGATGGTCCTTCCATGTAACGGCAACACTGGAAATGGCACCACTTGCACTGTGCAAAGAGTAGCGACGGGCAGTGGCCTCCTTACCTTTCTACTCTGGTGCAAGTGAGCAAAGATTCCCCACTCGGCAACCAACGCGGGTAATGGAGGAGCAAAGGCAACGAGTGCTCCAGAAAGATGATATGAGAGAGACATAGGAGGAAGAAAACAATTTTTAGAAGCGTCCAAATTAGAGGTCAGAATGGATGAGCAACACCAAATGGAATAGGGTTAGATATGGAAGACGAGCACCGTCGCTACTCTGCCAGTCTAAAATTGGATTAAAAATGGGTGACATTGCAAGGCCATTCTTGCAAGTAAATTACAAGAGTTGGATCGCAGAGTTACGAATGAGCATGGCATTGGACAATCCCGTATTCATAGGAGAGACAATGTACTTTTCAGTGCCAAATTCTTGACACGCTGACAGGGACTTGGCCTCGCCAAGGATCTTTATGCATCACATCATCGGAAAAATCGGAGCCTAATCGTGTGATTTGACACTGGGTGACAAGAAATTCAAGTTTGAAAGCTTCATCCTAACCATTTCCATAAATTCATATCTCCGATTACAAAAAATGTAGTCCTCTAATTTATTGAAAGAAATCACGAATTATGTATGTGTTCACCTTCATGTCTGATTACTACTTTTCTATGAACATAACAAGAAGTTGTGATTAGCTTCTTTATGATCAGCACCGGCGAAGCCCGTATACATTACTTGTGACACATTCTAAGAAATGCCCAAGTACTAATTAAGTTGATTGCCTTCATCAATAAAAGAGAAGTAAAACAAAAAGAGAGAGAAAATTTTAATCGATTCAGTGACCTACAACGCCCACTTTGTTGTGGAGAATCCACTCCCATGAGAAAGAAGGGGACCATAATAGACTTTGGCACCAATATTTGGAGATATATATGATGCCGCCACCCAGCTTGTCAACACAGTGAGCCTTAGATTTCTTTCCTTGGTCTCGGATTTAGACTTGCCTTGGCACCAATCACCCTCCATTTCCATGGATCCGAAATCATGCTCGCATGAAAGAACAGCAGCTTTTCCTTGTTCTGATGCAAAAAAACAATGCTTTGGCCATTAAATTTCTGAGTCAGTCAACTGCTTGGTAGTCTCCTGGAACTGACGCAAAGATTCAACTGGAACTGAAGCTTAATCAAGTAGGGAGTAAGATATCATTTTTATCCTGTTTTGCAACTTTGTGCCATCGTCGAGGTGTCGACACGACTTGGATTGGCCCATCTCAAGTGCACAAGGTCATCAATATGACCTTTGAGCTAGAGCATGTTGACTCGAGGTGTAGTATTGAAAAATCTGGGGCGATATCTGTTGGGTCCAGCTGGGTTTGGATAAATTTGGGCCATCAGCCCAAATCAAGGAAATCAAGAGAGAAAGAACAAAATTGGGTGAGGACAGTGTGCTGTGGGTGATTGCACAGTGAGCGTGCGGCGATGCACGGAGGAAAGAGGAGAGAGAAAAATAGAGAGAGAAATATTAGGTTTCTGAGATTTCTGCTTGACGATCGGTGGTCAAACGCTGTCAGTTTTGGCCCAAATTTTATGTGAAGAATCCTTGCAGTAAACTCTACAATCCTAACGGTGTTGATCTACATTTTACCCTCTCTAAGGTACTTTCCTATGATATCCACTCTGTGATACCTAGAATTCTCTTAAGAGGAGATCCATCGTAGATGACGAAGATATGCTATTCTTGAGCCAAGATCTATGATCTTGATGTTATTCTGATCCTCTAGTTATTCTAGAGAAGACCTACTGTAAACCTGTTATCAGTATTATTGATAGTGGAAGTTTGAGGTGGACTACGGTCCCGTGGTTTTTCCCACATTGGGTTTTCCACGTTAAAAAGATTTGGTCTCACTGTGTGATTGATTTATTGCTCTATTGTTTATGCTGTGTTGATTGATATTAGCATTTTGATATCAAGTTGATATTTTGATGAGGAACCTATTTTGATACACAAAGAGGGAAAAGAATTATTCCGCATTAATAGGTTTCTTCCCAACAAGTGGTATCAGAGCATCAGGTTGTTTGGTGCTAGTTTTCTTGTGTGATTGAAATGGAGCAGTCAGATGGTATGATTAAATTGAACTCATCAAATTATTCCACTTGGAGGCGTCTGATGGAAGATTTGCTCTATTGCAAAGATTTATACAAGCAAGGTTAAAGATAAACCTTCTATTATGGACGATGAAGAATGGGAAGTTCAACATAGAAAAGCTATTGCCTATATTAGAATATGGATGGATATAAACTTGCATGAGCATATTTCAGATGAAACCAGAGCTGATGTTGTATGGCAAAGGTTAGAAAACCTTTTTGCGAAAAAGACAGTGGGAAATAGAATTTCTCTCCTTAGAAGGCTTGTAAATTTGAAGTATAAAGATGGTGGTAACATTGTTGAGCACATAAGCCTATTTCAGAGTCTTGCAAACAAGTTGGTTGCTATGAAAATGAATATAGATGATGAGATGGAGGGATTATTACTTCTCAGCTCTTTACCAGAAAGTTGAGAAACGTATGTGGTGACTATTTGTAACTCCACGCCAGAGGGGACTCTAACCATAGATATGGTTAAAGATAGTTTGCTAAATGAAGATGCAAGAAGGAAAGAACAGGGTGAATCTTCTTCTGGTGCATTTGTTACTGAAAAACAAGAAAGACGTGGAAGAAGTCATAGCAGAAATCCATATGGTTATAGAGGAAGATCCAAGTCTAGAAGAGATATCAAATGTTTTCACTGTAATAGGCCAGGTCACATGAAGAAAGAGTGTAGGTTTTGGAAGCGAAAACAGAATGAAATGAAGAAAAATGAAAAAGAGACCAATACAGTTGCTGCTGAAGGTAATATCACTATTGTTTGTGATGAAGGTTGTGTCAGTCTTGTAGCTCAGGACAGTAACTGGGTAATTGACTCTGGTGCTTCATTTCATGTTACTTCTCATGGTGATTTTTTTAGATCTTACACTGTTGGTGATTTTGGTAATGTTAGAATGGGAAACAATGGTACATCTAAGATTGTGGGTATTGGAGATATTTGCTTAGAGACCAGTATTGGGAGCAAATTAATACTCAAAGATGTAAGGCATGTTCCAGATATTCGTCTTAACTTGATATCTACAGGTAGACTTGATGATGAGGGTTTTGCACATTATTTTGGTGAAAGTAAATGGAAACTCACTAAAGGTTCTCTAATTGTGGCAAAAGAAAAGAAGATTAACTCTTTTTATGTCATGGAAGCTAAGCTACACAAAGGAGAGATTAATGCAATTCGAAAAGGTGAAAGTATAGATCTTTGGCATAAGAGGCTTGGACATATCAGCGAGAAGGGACTTCAAACTCTTGCTAGAAAGCAATTCTTACCAGAGTTGCAAGGTACATCTCTTAAATCTTGTGATCATTGCTTAGCTGGAAAAACACATAGAGTTGCATTTCAGACATATCCATCATCTAGAAGATATGATGTTATTGATTTAGTTCATACTGATATTTGTACTATGCAAACTAGAACTCTTGGAGGTGCTCTTTATTTTGTTACTTTTATTGATGACCATTCTAGAAAAGTTTGGGCTTTTGCTTTGAAATATAAAGACCAGGTACTCGATGCTTTCAAGGAGTTTCATGTCAGTGTTGAAAGAGAAACTGACAGAAAACTAAAGTGTATTCGATCAGATAATGGTGGCGAGTACAGGGGTCCTTTTGAGAATTATTGTAGGTTCCATGGTATCAGGCTTGAGAAAACAGTTCCTAAAACTCCTCAGCAGAACGGTGTGACAGAAAGGATGAACAGAACCATTGAAGAAAGGATTAGGTGTATGCTTTCCCACGCCAAGTTACCAAAGTCATTTTGGGGGGAGGCAATGAGAACTACAGTTGACCTGATAAATCTTTCTCCATCAGTTCCTCTGCAAGGTGATGTTCCAGAGAGAGTATGGAGAGGAAAAGATATATCTTATAATCATTTGAGAGTCTTTGGGTGTAAAGCATTTGTTCATATTTCCAAAGATGAGAGGTCCAAGCTTGATAATAAGGCAAAAGCATGTATCTTCTTGGGATATGGTCATGAAGAGTTTGGGTACAGATTATGGGATCCAGTGAACAAGAAGATTATTAGAAGCAGAGATGTTATGTTTCTTGAAGACCAATTGTTTGATGATGGTGATAATATTGAGAAGCCAGAAACCTCTATTTATATTCCTTGGAGTTTGGGTCCAGTTCCTTCACCTGTAGTTCATGATGATCATGGGGGAGATGAACAAGAAGATTGTGGTGAGAATACTAGTGATGATACACCTACAGTTGATGATTCTGAACCAACTGAACAGCTACCTCCACCACCAGTTGAGATTTCATTGAGAAGATCCACTAGAGAGCGACAACCCTCTACCAGATATCCTCCACATGAGTATGTTATGCTTACTGACGGGGAAGAGCCAGAAACTTACCAAGAAGCTATTCTACATGAGAATAAGAGTGAGTGGGTTAAAGCCATGCAAGAAGAGATGAGATCTTTGCTTGAGAACCACACCTATGACTTGGTAAAGCTGCCGAAAGAGAAGAAAGCTCTCAAGAATAAGTGGGTTTATAAATTGAAGATTGAAAATAATAGCTCACAACAAAGATACAAGGCACGACTAGTTGTGAAAGGATTCAGTCAGAAGAAAGGTATTGACTATGAAGAAATATTTTCTCCGATTGTGAAAATGTCCTCTATCCGAGTTGTTCTTGGTTTGGCTGCCCGCTTGAATTTAGAAGTTGAGCAACTTGATGTAAAAACAACATTTCTTCATGGTGACTTAGAAGAAGAAATTTACATGGAACAACCAGAAGGTTTCAAAGTCAAGGGAAAAGAAAATCTGGTATGTAAGCTTAGGAAAAGCTTATATGGACTCAAACAGGCACCTAGACAGTGGTACAAGAAGTTTGATTCCTTTATGATGAGCCAAGGGTATGATAGAACCACATCTGATCATTGTATGTTTATGAAGAAATTTTCATATGATGATTTTATTATTTTACTGCTATATGTTGATGATATGCTGATTGTTGGCCATGATGTTGGAAAAATTGAAAAGCTTAAAAGAGAGCTAAGTAAGTCTTTTGCCATGAAAGACTTAGGATCGGTGAGACAAATACTTGGCATGAAGATTCTTCGTGATAGGAAGAAAAGAAAGATTTGGCTATCTCAGGAGACTTACATTGAAAAGGTTCTTGAAAGATTCAACATGAGTAAAGCCAAAGCAGTTTGTTCCCCACTTGCAGGTCATTTCAAGCTCAATTCAAAACAATGTCCTACAAGTGAGAAAGAAAAAGAAGAAATATCCAGAGTGCCTTACTCATCTGCAGTAGGCAGTTTGATGTATGCTATGGTTTGTACTAGGCCAGATATAGCTCATGCAGTTGGAGTTGTTAGCCGATTTCTCTCTAATCCTGGAAAGGAACATTGGGCAGCAGTGAAATGGATATTAAGATATCTAAGAGGTACTTCCAGGTTGTGTTTATGTTTTGGCAGTGATGAACCTGTGTTAGAAGGTTACACAGATGCAGACATGGCAGGTGATACTGATTCCAGGAAGTCCACTTCATGATTCTTGATGACATTTGCAGGAGGAGCAGTCTCTTGGCAGTCTAAGTTACAGAAGTGTGTTGCTCTATCAACCACAGAAGCAGAATACATAGCAGTTACTGAAGCCTGTAAGGAAACTTTATGGATGAAA
This sequence comes from Musa acuminata AAA Group, assembly GCF_036884655.1. Taxonomy (NCBI): domain Eukaryota; kingdom Viridiplantae; phylum Streptophyta; class Magnoliopsida; order Zingiberales; family Musaceae; genus Musa; species Musa acuminata. The sequence continues at coordinate 12,746,048 of NC_088331.1, forward strand.
AAGTTTCTACAGGAATTGGGCTTGAAACAGGAAGTATATACTGTTTACTGTGATAGTCAGAGCGCCATTCACCTCTCCAAGAATTCAACATACCATTCTAGATCCAAGCATATTGATGTGAGATATCACTGGATTCGTGATGTGCTTGAGATGAAAGAATTACAGTTGGAAAAGGTGCATACCAATGAGAATGGTTCAGATATGTTGACAAAGTCTTTGCCTAAGGAGAAGCTTGAAGCATGTAGGCGAAGAGCGGGCTTGGTACAGCCCACCATATGAGCTGGAGGGGGAGAATTGTTGGGTCCAGCCCATATGTGGGCTTGGACAAATTTGGGCCATCAGCCCAAATCAAAGAAATCAAGAGAGAAAGGGCAAAATTGGGTGAGGACAATGTGCTGTGGGTGATTGCACAGTGAGCGTGCGACGACGTGCAGAGGAAAGAGGAGAGAGAAAAATAGAGAGAGAAATATTAGGTTTTTGAGATTTCTGCTTGACGATCGGTGGCCAAACGCTGTCAGTTTTGGCCCAAATTTTATGTGGAGAATCCTTGCAGTAAACTCTACAATCCTAATGGTGTTGATCTATAGTTTACCCTCTCTAAGGTACTTTCCTGTGATATCCACTTTGTGAGACCTAGAATTCTCTTAAGAGGAGATCTATCGTAGATGATGAAGATATGCTATTCTTGAGCCAAGATCTATGATCTTGATGTTATTCTGATCCTCTAGTTATTCTAGAGAAGACCTACTGAAACCTGTTATCAGTATTATTGATAGTGGAAATTTGAGGTGGACTACGGTCCCGTGGTTTTTCCCACATTGGGTTTTCCACGTTAAAAAGATTTAGTCTCACTGTGTGATTGATTTATTGCTCTATTGTTTATGCTGTGCTGATTGATATTAGCATTTTGATATCAAGTTGATATTTTGATGAGGAACCTATTTTGATACACAAAGAGGGAAAAGAATTATTCCGCATTAACAGGTTTCTTCCCAACAATATCACATGCGTAGCGGAAGAATAAAAAAAATAAAATTTTAGAATTCTCATGGAAAAGAAGATTCTATCGTCGTGCAAAAGTTAGCGTGCAAAAACTCGTGAAATCGAAAAACTACGCGTAAAAGAATTACTTAGGGAGATCGTATATCTCTAAAAAATCTACAGATCTATAGGAGAGGATGATGGAAATCAACTGTCCTCATCTCTAGTAGTGATCCACACGGTAGGGGCGAGTATACTCCTCAAATCGCTGCCCAAAACTCTTCCTCGCGTGCACCATGCAATCAAGAAGGGGGTGCCCCTTCTTGCTATCCACACGCCCCAAATAGGGGCTACAGTATGAGGAGGAGAGAGGAAGAGGAGAATAAGAGGAGGCAGCAAAAAAGAATCTCTAACCTATGGGTCTTTGATTCCCTAAATAGAGGCCCTATCAACTTAACCATAATGAATCATATCATATTGGGTACTAGATCTCCATCCAACTACTCAAGCCTCTTAGATTAGTAGGTCTCTACCCAATAATCTCTTGTTGGATTTCATCCATAGGATCCAATAATTCATGGGCTTATTAGATATCCAATAAGATAGGGGCTCCGGCAGATATCTCATATTCGAACCTCTACTCGTTGCAACGCCTACCATATGTGTGTGACCCTCTAGGACCAATATCGAGCTGGCCATGAGTCATACATGTCAGAACTCCATTTGGCTCAGTGAATTTTTATCTTCATAATAATTCACTCTCGACTCATCGACTACGGACGTACTAGGCCACTACACCATAGTCCCTAGACAATACAGGAGAATCCAATCCTTTAGACCTATCTATCCTTAGTTACTATGTATCTATAGTCCCTCATCCATCTAATATCCGAGAGACCGTATGCTGGGTATGGTGCTGTCAGGCCAATACAGTTTCTACACGAGTCTCACTCTAATCAAGTTCTCCCAAATAACTCTTTTATTCTCTCATTCCGAATGACTCTAGCCAGGGATTTGTTTGAGAAAGAACACATGAGATATTCCTCTCATGACACCAAAAGCGGATGATCCTCTATCGACACTCAATAGCCCTCGTAAGGTTGGCTACCACTCTTGATGACCGACTATGCTAGATTTGGAACCTCTAGACCTATAAGTCTAGTATTAAAGAGTAGAGTATTCATACAAGATATCCTTGGTGCCTCAAGTCTAAGAACCAGATACACCACTAGGATGACAGAATCGTTGTATGACAATAAAGCATCATCAACCATCCAACATTCCGTGAGCGGATCAATCAATGAACTCATTCTCCAATGAGCACCTGCATTATATTCCTAATGTTCCCACACGAGCAGCTATGAGACCAGCTGCATCTATTATATGGATGGGTATACAACACACCAGTATGTCCGGTTATCTCGTTTTATCTCGATGTCCCTCTCAAGTAACCTATGATTGGGATTATTAAGGATCTGTGTTTAAAGGTGAATTAGTCTCATTATTGTGATCTCATCACGATTCGATTCCCATTGCACAAATCCATGGATATCACAATATATTCATGCAACAGGCAATATAAAGTAATAAAATATCAAATAATAATAATAATAAATAAAAAGACTGTGTGTCAAGTCACACGTGCCATCACTCACGTGATTGGCTTGTATGGCACCTATGACTAGCACGTAGGCCTCGTTCTCCCAAGTGGAGGCTGAAGATCACTATTTTAGTTGTCTGACAAGTGCCTACACATAGGTCGAAATTGGGAGCAGGATTCTCAACTTAACCCCTCCGATGCTTAAGTAAGCAAGAGTTGAAGATGGGAGAGTTGGAGTATGTGTGTATAACGTACAACCCCCAACGCTGTTCCTGGGGATGACTTTTATACCTGTTGTTATGTGTTGACGTACATAGATGTTAATGGTTGCTGGCATATTTGTACGTAGGTGTTTAAAGCCATCGTCACCATGGGTGGTTAGCTTGTATGTTGGGACGTGAGCGTAATATGATCTGTCCGGCCCTACTTTATTCGGCACTGCTCTGTGCCTCTAGAGTAGCTTAGGATGGGGCTGCGCTACTCTGTACAACATCGAGCGGTGTTGGGGCAGTGTGCTGGAGGCGTGGATGGCAGGCGGCTACCTCGTTCAGATCCTAGGTGTCGAGTTGGCTCGTTGCGCCACGTTGACCTGGGAACACCATGCTAGGTCTGTTGTAGCAACCGGCATATCCATCGAGTGGATGCCAGAATATCCTATATCATTCTCTCCCCCCCAAAATAGTCATGCCTTAGGAGGATTGTAAGGCATAGCTTGGGGCCTCTACTGGTCATGTCCTCGATCCCATTGGTCGGGTGGATTACCTCATTGTAAGCTCGGCTTCATATTAGCTAGGATGCAACTCGGTATTGCTCTGGTCGAGATGTACCTCAGCATTGAACTAACCGAGGTGTGCTTGGCAATGGACTGGTCGAGATGTGCTTGGGCGGACTGGCCGAGATGTGCTCGGAAAGGACTGGTCGAGATGCGCTCGATAATGGATTGGTCGAGACATAATCAGCAATGGACTGGCTAAGATGTGCTCGGGGGGATTGGCTAAGATGTGTTTGGCAAAGGAATGGCTGAGATGTGCTCGATAATGGATTGGCCGAGATGTAGTCAGCAATGGAGGGCGAACTAGCCGAGATGTGCTTGGCAATAGATTGGCCAAGATGTGCTTAGCAAAGGATTGGCTGAGATGTAGTCGGTAATGGACTAGCCGAGATGTGCTTGGGTGGATTGACCGATACATACTCGGGCGGATTGGCCGAGATGTGCTTGACAATTGACTGGCTGAGATACGCTCGGCAATGGATTAGCCGAGACGTACTTGCTAGTCATAGGTGCCCAGCAAGCCAATCACGTGAGTGATGGCACGTGTGACTTGATACAGAATCTTTTTGCTTATTATATTTTAGCATATATCACTTTATAACTATTGCATATATGCACATATATATTGTGATGTCCTTGATTTATGCAATGGGAATCAGATCGTGATGAGATCACGAAAATGAGATCGATTCACCTTTAAACACATATCCTAAATAACCCCAATCATAGGTTACTTGAGAGGGACATCGTGATAACCAGACAGACTGGTGTGCTATATACCCGTCTATATGATGGATGCAGTTGGTCTCATAGCTGCTCATGTAGGGACACTAGGGATATAATATAGGTACTCATTGGAGAATGAGTTCATTGATTGATCCGCTTACGGAATGCTGGATGGTTGATGATGCAGACATCGATTCTGTAGTCCTAGTGGTATATCTGGTCCTTAGACTTGAGACACTAAGGATGTCTTGTATGAGTGCTCCACTCTTTGATACCAGACTTATAGGTTTGGTTGTCCCAGATCTAGTACAACTGGTCATTGGGAGTGGTAGTCGACCTTACGAGGGCTATTGAGTATCGATAGAGGATCATCCACTCTCGGCGTCATGAGAGGAATATCCCATGTGTTCTTGCTCAGACAAATCCTTGGCCAGGGTCATTCGAGTTAAGAGAGAAAGAGTTCTTCGGAAGAACTCGATTAGAGCGAGACTCGAGTAGAAACCATATGAGTCTGACAGCACCATGCTCAATATACGGTCTCTAGGATATTAAATGGATGAGTGACTATAGGTACACGGTAACTGAGGACAAACAGGTCCAATGCATTGGATTCCCCTGTATCGTTTGGGGACTACGGCGTAGTGGCCTAGTATGTCCGTAGTCGATGAGTCGAGTGAATTATTACAAAGATAATAATTCACTGAATTAGAAGGAGTTCTGATAGGTATGACTCACGGCCAGCTCGATATTGGGCCTAGAGGGTTACACACATATGGTAGGCATTGTGATGAGTAGAGATTCGGATATGAGATATCCGACGGAGCCATTGTCTTATTGGATATCCAATAAGCCCCTGAATTATTGGATCCCATGGACGAGATCCAATAAGAGCCCATGAAAGATTATTGGATAGAGATCCACTAATCTAAAAGGCTTGGGTTATTGGATGCAGATCCAATAACCACTAGGGGAGGATCCATTAGGTTTTGACAGGGGACCTTTATAAATAGGAGGGATTCAGAGCCTCATAGGCTAGAGCCTTTGCTTGCCTCTCCTATTCTCCTTCCCCTATCCACCTCAGAGCAGGCTTGGAGTTTTGAGGAGCGTCGTCGCAGCCCTACTGTGTGGATCACCGCTAGAGAGGAGGACGCTTGACCTCCTTCACCCTCTCCTAAAGATCTGCAAGGAAACAGGGATATACGATCTCCCTAGGTAACACAATATACTCTATACGTAGTTTTTCAGTTTCGTGGATTTTGCGCACCAATCTTCGCATGACGATGAACATCACTTTGGGAATCGGGGATTTTGTTTTCTTTTTCTTCCACTGCGCATCTGATGTCGCCCCCAAGATTTCCCAACAATGGTATCAGAGCCAGGTTGTTCGTGCGAATGATTGGTTTTGAACTACGTGTGTTATGTTTAGGAAAAATTTTGAAGTCAAAATCGTTGATGCTAAAACAAGGAAGGGCAGCAATAGTTACTGCCCTCGATCTGTGTGCCTGCAGCCACCTGCAGCGGCAGCCGCAACCAGGCAGCACAGTGCCGGTGCATGCACAAGCGCTGTGCCTGCAGCAGGCTTGCGGCCGGCAGGGCTAGTAGCCAACGGGCAAAGGTACCGCAGGGCAGCGACGCTTGCGGCCACTGCTCACACTAGGCGCCGCTGCTCACGCGGGGTGACGCGCCGCAGGGCAGCAGCGCCTGTGGCCGCTAGTCCCGCGGGCAAAACCCCCGACGAGCCAACACCGCCTGCGGGTGCTGCCTCGTGGGCAGAACCGCCCGTGGAAGGGGCGGCGCCCACAGGGGTGCCCGCCCGCGGGGGCAACGCTACCCACGGGGGCGCCCACCTGTAGGGGCGGCGCCCCGGCCCAATTGCACATGCCATTGCCGGCAGGGTGGCGACGGCAGTAACAACAACGAAGAGGGAGAGGGGCTTAGGGTTTTTGGGTAAAAAGATAGTTTTGCCCTTGTGAATTTAAGAAATTCCAATTTCTATCTTTTGTCTAAATTACGAAAATACCCCTATGAATTCATAAATTTCCTATATGTCCCTGATTTCATAAAATACTAATTAATTAAAAAGTTTAGTTGATTATTATTTTTATCATTATCTAGTAGTCATACATGATGATGATTATTTATACATGTGATGTATGATGTGTGGACGGATGATCATGGACCATGTGATGTGTGTACTTGTGATTATTATTATTGGAGTCTGCGAGCCACCATTATATTTCTCGTTTATTGTCAGGCCTGCGTGCCCATGATTAAGTTGTAATCATATGAGGAGGCGCAGCGGGAGCGTGGATGCGATAGCGGGACCCACGAGACGGACGATCGCGATGCATGAAGATGCATCGAGATGTCGACGGAACCGACGAGGATGAGATGGACGATCACAGGGCATGGAGATGCACCGTTGCACACATAGATCTTGATGTGAGTGATTAGGCCTACTAGCTCGGGCCTCATCACATTAGGTTGTGGTCCATGATCATCTAGTGTGATTGCTTATACACATACTAGATATGTATATATATTTGGATGCGATATAGATATATATTAAATATGTATATGTGTGACATGTCATATTAGGAGATGAAATCATAGAAACATCTCTCTCGATAATATTAAGTCGGTAAACGTCAGGCAATTAGATTGACCCACGTGGCCTTCCATCGTTATAAGTAGGAACCGATTCCCGGTGTAGGTTGAGTTGGTCGAGTCCCTCGAGACTCACCTATATCGCGATTCGCCATCTTGCTTATGACATAGAGATGTCACCGGTGATCTGAGGACATGGTATGCTTAGTCGAGTCCCTCGAGGGTATATCATCAAATCAGACTCATCTTGTAACGAAGGTGTTGAGTTAAATGAGCATCATGGTTGGTCGAATCCCTCGAGACCATGTTGATTCGGAGGCTGAACAGGACGGGAATCACAAGGAGTTGTGATCGGCAAGAGTTGCCTACCTTTTAGGCTTAGTGTGATTGGTCGAGTCCCTCGAGGTTACACTAAGACGCTGATTGGATCCTGATCCCCACTAGAAGTCTACCGGAGACTTCCGTTTCACGTGTTAAGGGTGTCACGTGACTCGTTAGAAAAATAGTGGGAGCATATTAAGATAGAAGTCCATATCTTGATAGCTTCTTTCTTGCAAAATCTGCATGTTATTCATTTATGCTGCATCTTTATTTTTAAAAAATGTCGCTTTTAAATCCCTTACGTGGCATACTTGATGTCAACCGCCTCATTGGTCCAAATTATACGGATTGGCTCCGTAACTTAAGAATTGTTCTCACGGCGGAGAAAATCGTATATGTTCTTGATATAGTGATGCCTACGCCCGAAGAAGGGGCAAGCGAGGATAAGATCGCTCACTACGTGAAGTACATTGATGACTCTACTCTTGCTCAGTGCTATATGTTGGGCTTTATGACTTCTGAGTTACAGAGACAACATGAAAAGATGGATGCCAGATCCATTCTCCTACATGTCCGCAAATTGTTTGAGGAATAGGGAAGGACTCAGCGATATGAGATATCCAAGAGCCTCTTCCGCACTAGGATGACTAAGGGGACACCGGATCATAACCATGTCCTAAAGATGATTGAGTGGATATAGAAACTCATAGGTCTAGGAATGGTCCTAGAGGATAACTTGTGTGTGGACATTGTGCTTCAGTCCCTACCAGATTCCTTTTCACAGTTCATAATGAATTTTAATATGAACAAGCTTGAGGTGACTCTCCCAGAGCTCCTCAATATGTTGAGGGGCGTAGAGAGTACTATTAAGAAAGAGAAGCCAGTTCTCTACACTAGTGAGACCAGAAAGAAAAGGAAAGCAGAAAGGTCCCTTAAGAAGGGAAAGGGCAAGGGCAGACCAGGTAAAGCAAAGGTTGCTACGAAAGACCCAACAAAGGATAAAGGCCAGTGCTTCCACTATGGTAAAGATGGGCACTAGAAGAGGAACTGCAAAGAGTACCTTGCAGAAAGGGCGAAACAAAAGCTTGATGAAGCTTCAAGTACATTCATGAATGTAAATGTGTCCAAGAGGAAACGAGATAAGATGAACAGTGCATACCTGTGGCATTATAGGTTAGGTCACATCCATGAAAGAAGGATTCAAAAGTTGCTAAATGATGGATATCTAGATCCATTCGACTATTGTCATATGCAACTTGCGAGCCTTGCCTTCGTGGAAATCTGATCAACTCTCCATTTAGTGGAACTGGAGAGAAGCCACTGAGCTATTGGAACTCATACATAGTGATGTATGTGAACCCATGTCAACTCATGCCTTTAGTGGTTACTCCTACTTCATTACCTTTACTGATGATTTCTCAAGGTATGGATATGTGTACTTAATGAAGTACAAGTCCGAGGCATTTGAGAAATTCAGAGAGTATAAGAATGAGGTGGAGAACCAGATTGGAAAGAGTATCAAAACTCTTCGATCAAATCGAGGAGGTGAGTACTTAAGTACAGAGTTTACTCAGTTCCTCAAGGACCATGGGATATTATCCCAATGGACACCTCCTTATACTCCTTAGCTCAATGGTGTCTCTGAAAGGAGAAATCGTACGCTATTAGACATGGTACGGTCCATGATGAGTTTCATTGACCTACCCATCTCATTATGGGGATATGCCATAGAAACCACAGCTTACCTTCTAAATAGAGTTCCAACTAAGTCGGTAGTGTCTACACCATATGAGATATGGAAAGGGAAAAAACCTGATCTTAAGGTTGTTAAGATTTGGGGCTGTCCTGCCCACGTTAAAAGACACAACCCCGATAAGTTAGAATCAAGGACAAAGTGATGTAAATTTATGGGATACCCCAAGGAAACTTGTGGGTATTATTTCTATCATCTCGAGGACCAAAAGGTCTTTGTAGCTAAGAGAGCAGTGTTCCTTAAGAAGGAACATATTCTTGGCGGAGATAGTGGGGGAATGATAGAGTTGAGCGAGGTTGGAGAACCAAGCTCAAGCATCACTCTACAGCCCGAGTCTGTTCAGGTACCTAATACACAAGTTTCAACTTTACATAGGTCCGATAGAGTATCTCATCCTCCTAAGAGATATGTGGGACATATTAGAGGAGAGGATGTTAAGGATATTGATCCTCAGACCTACGAGGAGGCTATTATGAGTATAGACTCTGGGAAGTGGCAAGAAGCCATAAATTCTGAGATGGATTCTATGTACTCTAACAAGGTTTGGAACCTAGTTGATGCGCCCGAAGGTATTGTACCCATCGGTTGCAAGTGGATCTTTAAGAAAAAGATCGGAGTAGATGGAAAGGTAGAGACCTATAAAGCAAGGCTAGTGGCTAAGGGGTATCGTCAAAAACCTTCTCACCCGTAGCAATGCTGAAATCCATTATAATTATATTGGCTATTGCGGCACACTATGATTATGAGATCTGACAGATGGATGTGAAAATCGCATTCCTCAATGGGAACCTCGAGGAGGAGGTGTATATGATGCAACCTAAAGGATTCGTGTCTAAGAATTGCCCAGATAAGGTGTGTAGGTTGCTTAGATCCATTTATGGACTAAAGCAAGCTTTCCGAAGTTGGAACATAAGATTTGATGAGGCAATCAGATCCTATGACTTCGTTAAGAACGAAGATGAGCCTTATGTGTATAGGAAGGTAAGTGGGAGCACTATCACCTTTTTGGTGTTATATGTGGATGACATCCTGATCATTGGGAATGATGTAGGAATGCTATCCACAGTAAAGGCTTCGTTATCTAGACACTTCTCCATGAAGGACTTAGGGGAAACATCCTATATCTTGGGGATTAGAATCTATAGAGATAGATCCAAGAGGATGCTTGGCTTGTCCCAGTCTAGGTATATAGAAACTATTGTCAAAAGGTTTGGCATGAAAAATTCCAAGAGAGGTCTCATACCGATGAGATATGGGATATCGCTTTCTATAAGTATGTCTCCAAAGACTCCAGAAGAAAGGACGAACATGGATATGATACCTTATTTCTCAGCAATAGAGTATATCATGTATGCCATGCTATGTACTAGGCCTAATATAGTGCATGCTTTGAGTGTCACGAGCAGGTATCAGGCAGATCCAGGCTTGGAGCACTGGAAAGCAGTAACGTGTATCCTTAAGTACTTGAGAAGGACTAAGGATCTTTTACTAGTATATAGAGGTAATAGCCTTAAGGTTGAAGGCTACATGGACTCAAGTTTTTAGTCTGATGTCGATGACAGCAAGTCGAATTCAGGGTATGTGTACACCTTGAATGGAGGAGCAATGTGTTGGAAGAGTTCCAAGCAAGATATTACTACTGACTCGACCACAGAGGCGGAGTGCATTGCTGCATCAGATGCAGCAAAGGAGGGAGTCTGGTTAAAGAAGTTCATCATAGATTTGGGAGTCGTGCCGGGTAGCGAGGAGCCGATCTCCTTATATTGCGACAACAATGAGGCGATTGCTCAAGCGAAGGAACCTAGGTCTCATCAGAAATCTAAGCATGTTCTGAGGAGGTTCCACCTTATCAGAGAGATCGTAATTCGAGGAGATGTAGCAGTAGAAAGAGTTCCATCCGAAGATAACATTGCAGATCCACTAACAAAGTCGTTGTCTCAGATTGTCTTTGAGCGTCATAGGGGTCTGATGGAGATCAGATGCATAGGTGATTGGCTTTAGGTCAAGTGGGAGATTGCTAGTCATATGTGCCTAGCAAGCCAATCACATGAGTGATGGCATGTGTGACTTGATACAGAATCTTTTTGCTTATTATATTTTGGCATATATCACTTTATAACTATTGCATATATACACATATATATTGTGATGTCATTGGATTTGTGCAATAGGAATCGGATCATGACGATATCACGAAAATGAGATCGATTCGCCTTTAAACACATATCCTAAATAATCTCGATCATAGGTTACTCGAGAGGGACATCGTGATAACCTGACAGACTTATGTGTTGTATACCCGTCCATATGATGGATGGAGCTGGTCTCATAGCTGCTCGTGTAGGGACACTAGGGATATAATATAGGTGCTCATTGGAGAATGAGTTCACTGATTGATCCGCTTACGGAATGCTGGATGGTTGATGATGCCTTATTGTCAGACAGCGATTCCGTAGTCCTAGTGGTATATCTGGTCCTTAGACTTGAGACACCAATGATGTCCTGTATGAGTGCTCCACTTTTTGATACCAGACTTATAGGTTTAGCTATCTCAGATCTAGTACAGCTAGTCATTGGGAGTGGTAGTCGACATTACGAGGGCTATTGAGTGTCGATAGAGGATCATCCACTCTCGGCGTCATAAGAGGAATATCCCATGTGTTCTTGCTCAAACAAATCCCTAGCCAGGGTCATTCGGGTTGAGAGAGAGAGTTCTCCAGGAGAATTTGATTAGAGCGAGACTCGAGTACAAACCGTATGGGTCTGACAATACCATGCTCGATATACGGTCTCTAGGATATTAGATGGATGAGGGACTATAGGTATACGGTAACTAAGGACAGACAGGTCCAATGGATTGGATTCCCCTGTATCGTTTGGGGACTACGACGTAGTGGCCTAGTACGTCCGTAGTCGATGAGTCGAGTGAATTATTACAAAGATAATAATTCACTGAGTTAGAAGGAGTTCTAATAGGTATGACTCACGGCCAGCTCGATATTGGGCCTAGAGGGTCACACACATATGGTAGGCATTACGATAAGTAGAGATTCAGATATGAGATATCCGATGGAGCCCTTGTCTTATTGGATATCCAATAAGCCCCTGAATTATTGGATCCCATGGACGAGATCCAATAAGAGCCCATCAGAGATTATTGAATAGAGATCCACTAATCTAAAAGGCTTGGGTTATTGGATGCAGATCCAATACCTACTAGGGGAGGATCCATTAGGTTTTGACATGGGACCTCTATAAATAGGAGAGATTCAGAGCCTCATAGGCTAGAGCCTTTGCTTGCCTCTCCTATTCTCCTTTCCCTCTCCACCTCTGAGCAGGCTTGGAGTTTTGAGGAGCGTCGTCGCAGCCCTACTGTGTGGATCACCGCTAGAAAGGAGGACGCTTGACCACCTTCACCCTCTCCTAAAGATCTGTAAGAAAACAGGGATATATGATCTCCCTAGGTAACACAATCTACTCTATACGTAGTTTTTCAGTTTCGCGAATTTTGCACACCAATCTTCGAACGACAACGAACATCTCTTTGGGAATTGGGGATTTTCTTTTCTTGTTCTTCTGATGCACATATGATGTCGCCCCCAAGATTTCCCAACAGTACTCTAGCAGATTGGTCGAGATGTAGCCATCGATGGACTGGCTAAGATGCGCTCGGCAATGGACTAGCTGAGATGTAGTTGATAATGGACTAGCCGAGATGTGCTCTATAAAGGGATAGCCGAGACATAGTCAGTAGTGGACTAGCCGAGATGTGCTCTGATAGAACCCCAAAGGAATTCTATATAGATTGATCTTTGAGGGGGATCAACCCTTGGAACACTATAGGGGTTCCTCCCTCCTAGAAGTCGGCCAAATAACTACAATTGTAGATAGATCTTATTATTAAAGAGATAAGCTACATGCTTATATAATGCTCCAAACCCTAGCTCTAGGAGCTGCTTCCTTGTTAGGATCAAGAGCACTAAGAGGGGGGGGGGGGGGGGGGGGTGAATTAGTGCAGCGGAAAACCTTCTGCGATTAAAATCGAAAACTGCTTTCGTTTGATAGAAGTGATTTTGGAAAGAAAGCCGATTCGTAAATCACTTCAACTTTTGACTAGGAGAGATACAGCAAAGATATGAACGCAGTTTGCAGTTATGATGGAAATCAGAATATAAGCGCAAACTGAAATACGACGTTCATATGATAAGAGCGATTTCGATATAAAAGCTGATTCGTAAACCACTTTAACTTGAGATAAGGCGAGATGCAGTTAAAGCAAAGATATAAAGGTAGTTTGCAGTTATAATGGAAATCAGAATGTACGCGCAAACTGAAATACGACGTTCGTACGATAAAACTGATTTGCGTTTTAAATCCCGATTTGGAAAACACTAAACTTTGAAACACGTTCGTAAAAACACAGAAGGTAGTAAGCTATTGAGGAGGTTTGTAGTAAAGATAAGATGCTTAAAGTAAATGCAAACCGAAATTTAGAGTGGTTCGGTCAATCTTGACCTACTCCACTTTTGGCTTCCTCTACCGATGAGGTCACCGACATTAACTAGAGGCCTTCCTTCAATAGGCGAAGGCCAACCACCCTTTTATAGTTTCACTCCTTTTGACGGGCTTAGGAGACAACCCTTACAGAATTTTCTCTCCTCTCTTTACAACTTAGAACTTGGAAGAACAGAGGGAGAAGAACTTTTGGCCTTTACAACAATTTTGAGCTCTAAGAATCACAGAAAAGGATCAAGATTTCGGTGTAAGTTCATACTCTTTTAGTGCTGAATGGGTGGGGTATTTATAGGCCCCAACCCAGTTCAAATTTGGAGCTCAAAACTGTCAATTCTCGGAATTCCGCGATCAGGCAGTTGCACCTCCTGATTGGAGCGGTTGCACCGCCTGGCAGAGCTCGAAGATTGAGCCTCTAGGCGGTGCTACCTCCTGTCAAGGGCAGTTGCACCTCCTAACAGAGCTCGAAGACCGAGCTCAAGCGGTTGCACCTCCTGACTGAGGCGGTTGCACCGCCTGGCAGAGCTCGAAGACTGAGCTCAAGCGGTGCCACCTCTTGTCAAGGGAGGTTGCACCGCCCAGTCTCGCTCGGAGATTGAGCCCCAAGCGGTGCCACCGCCTGGCTGGAGCGGTTGCACCTCCCAGTCTCGCTCGGAGACTAAGCCCAGGCGGTGCAACCTCCTGCCTTGGGCGGTTCAACTGCCTGGCAGAAGTCAGGGTCCGAATGGGTTGATCCATTCGACCCAATTTGGATTTTTCAGGGGCCCAATTGCCCCAAGATTAAGTTAATGGGATCACCTCCCATTTCCAACTTAATCAATGTGCTAACTGAGAGTTATCCAAAGACATTTACTGCAACTTGCTCCGGTGCGTCAATCGCTTCTTCCAGCGAGCTTCCAGCGAACTTCCGTCGATCATCCGATGAACCCTCGGTGATGCTCCTGCGGACTTCCGGCAAACTCCTAGACTTGCGACGATTCACTTGGCGAGTTCCGACGAGCTTCTTTGGCAAGCTCATGGACTTCTCGGATTTGTTCCCGCAGAACCTCCGACGACTATCCGAACTTCCGTCGAACTCTCGAACTCCCAACGTGATCATTATCTTGACTCCGGCGCAACTCTTGCTGCATGTCTTTCTTCCATCATAGTTAATCCTGCACACTCAAAACAAAATTTCGATCGAGACAATTAATCCTAAGCAATTAACCAAGTTGTCCGACATGTCATTGGTCCCTCGACGCTTCGTCCGATTCTTCGGCGCATCGTCCTCTCCTGCAGCCTATTGCCCAATCAGCCAGTTGACTCCGCAACTCCGATATCCTTGGCACAATACCTGCTCTTCTTGGCCCGATACCCGAGTCCACGGCCCGAAGCCTTCTGTCGATACGTCGACCGATCCACCGGCCCGACGTCCAATCTTCTGACATGTTCCTCCGGCACAACATGATTTTCCTGCTTCAATTGTCTCATCCTGATCGAAGCATCCTGCGTCACTAAAAACGCAGATTAAATCATAAGCATACATCAAGTAGTTTCATCATCAAAATACGAGATTCAACATTCCTGAGTGAGTTATCCCTTTTGCCATCAACTCTAACCAACCAGCCTAGTAAAAGGGGGTGGCGGCTAAGAAGCCTAAAGGTCCAAATATAAACCCTAGCCACTCTTCTTTATAGGATAGAGGCAGCTATGTGAGGTTTCTTACAATCTCATAGGGTTTTATTAGCTGCTTCTTGGTTGACTAGGACCCAACCCTACTAGGGTCCTATCAAGCATGCCCTATCCAAATCAGCCTTATCCTCAAGGCTGATGTTCCATGAACTTAGGGAACCGGGTCTTCAACTCCTCATGTGATTCACATGTGACATCTTCAAGTGGTAAATTATTCCAATGCACTAGTGCTTCAGTAGAGAGACGTCGGCGATGCATCACGATTTTGTGGTCGAGAATGGCTTGTGGTTGGGCTTGAATATCTCCATCATCAATGGTGTTGGGCAGTTGGATCTAGGGTGACTCGTGTTCTCCCAACTTGGGCTTCAAGTATGACACGTGGAAGACAAGGTAAATTTTGGCATCCTCAAGCAATTTAAGTCTGTACGCCACAACTCCAATATGCTCTGTGATTTGATAGGGCCTATAAAAACGTAGGGATAGCTTCATGGAGGCTTGAGTATTGATAGAGAGTTGCTTATATGAGTATAGGTGAAGATAAACCTAATCTCCTACTGAAAATTCTCTTTCGCTTCATCGTGTGTCAGCTTGCTGCTTCATTCTGGCTTGAGCGATAGAGAGATTATCCTTTAGCAGTTGTAGGAGTTTATCCCTGTCAATCAATTCTTGGTCGACCTAATCTATCTTGGCCGAGTCAATTACATACTTTGGAATCATAAGGGCCAGTCGATCATACAGTGCTTCTTAAGGGGCACATTTGTAGATGAATAATATGTAGTAGTATATCATCATTCGGCCTAGGGAAGCCATTTTGCCCACTCCTTTGGCTGGTCACTAGCGAAACACCGAAGGTATATCTCTAAACACCTATTCACCACCTCTGTTTAGCCGTCAGTTTGTGGATGATACGCTATGCTTATCTTGAGTTTGGTGTCCTGTAACTAAAATAACTCGGTCCAAAATTTACTGGTGAAGATCTTGTCATGATCACTTACAATGGACTTTAGCATCCCATGCAGTTTAATAATATTTTCTATGAAAATCTGGGCAATACTAGCAGTAGTGTAAGGATTTCACACAACACAAAAAATGAGCATATTTCGTATGTTGATCAACCACCACGAGAATTGTGCTTTTACCTTTGGAAGGTGGAAGCCCTTCGATGAAGTCCATGGAGATGTCAGTTCACACCAATCTAGTATGAGTAGTGGTTGTAGCTTTCTTGGACTTGCCATTATTTCACCTTTATGTTGTTAACATACATCACATTGTGCCACATATTTAGCAATAATTTTTTTTATCCCTCTCCAATAAAAAATTTGCTTCACTCTTTTGTAGGTTCTCAAGAATCCGGAGTGCCCTGCTGAAAGTGTGGAGTGTATTTTATGCAAGACGATTTTGATGCAAGGGGAGTCGGGTATAAGCACAATGCAACCTTTGTAGCGTAGATCCCTCAAATCCCAAGTGTAGTGGGCTATTGCACTTGGATTCTCCTCCAAATTTTTTATGATATTGCTGAACTTTGGATCCTTCTTCCATTCTTCTTTAATGCCCTTGAGGAAGTCGGTGGTAGGAAGGGATATGGTTGAAAACTTAGCTTGCTCAAGTAGCCATGAGAGTGCATCTGTAATAATATTTTCTTTCCCCTTTTTGTAAATAATTTCATAATCAAATCCTAGAAGTTTGGTTACCCATTTTTGTTGCTCAGGGGGTGATATCTTTTACTCCAAAAAGTACTTGAGGCATCTATGGTCGGTTTTAATTTGAAATCGTCGGTCGATCAAGTAGGGTCTCCGCCTCGTTACTACATGCACAATGGCGAGTATCTCCTTATCATATATTGACATGTTTTGATGGGAGGGAGATAATGCCTTGCTGGTGTATGCGAGTGGTCGACCATCTCACATAAGACGACTCCAATTTCGACTCCAGATGTGTCGGCCTCAATGATGAAGGGTTGGCTGAAATCTGGTAGTGATAGCATCGGCGTCGTCATCATAGCTACCTTAAGTTTCTCGAAGGCAATAGAGGCTTTGTTCGACCATTGGAAGGCATCTTTTTTCAGTAGAGAAGTGAGGGGTGAACTGATCTTCCCATAGTCCTTAACAAATTTTCGGTAGTAGCCCGTTAGTCCAAGGAACCCACGCAGTAATTTCATGTTTGTAGGTTTCAGCTAGCCTTGCATTGCTTCAAGTGTTGTTGGGTCTACTGCCACTCCTTCTGATATTATGTGTCCAAGGTACTCTACTTTTTGCTGGAGAAAGCTACACTTTGGCAAGAATTCATAATAGTCATTATGTGTGCGGAATATAGTTTTTAGAATGTCATCTTCACATACCCGAATTTGGTGGTAACCAGATCGGAGGTCCAACTTCATAAAGACTCGAGCTCTTTTTAACTCATCAAGGAGTTTATCCATCACAAGTATTGGGTACTTGTCTTTGACGATGATGTCATTTAAAGCTTGGTAGTTGATGCACATTCGCCAAGTTTCGTCCTTCTTGCGTACAAGTAGCACCGGTGAGGAAGAGGGGCTGCAACTTGGCTGAATCACCCCAGTTTCAAACATCTCCTTTATTATCTTTTCAATTTCATCCTTCTGAAGGTGAGGATAATGGTATGGTCGAGTGTTCACTAGTGGCTTGCCCGGAAGGATTGGAATCTGATAGTCATATTGCCGAGTAAGAGGAAGACTGCGTGACTCAACAAAAATGTTGGCAAATTCAACAAGTAATCGAGCAAGATTTTGATCTTCAATTTCTATTTTCTTCCCCTCTGGTTGCTGTTGGAGATGCATCAAAAAGCCACTATTTACCTTATGTAAAACTTTCTCCATTCATTGGGTTGAAACGATGGTTATGTTACTTCCGCACTTCCCGAGTAGGATGATCTGTTTGCCTTTGCAGTAGAATTTTATAATTAATTTGGAAAAATTTTAAGAGACATCACCTAGTGTAGTCAGTCATTCTATGCCAAGCACAGCCTCATAGTTATCAATTGGTAGGAGGAAGAAGTCGGTGATAATTTCTTGGTCTTGCAGCAATAGTTTCACTTGCAGACATCTTTGGTCGCACTTTAGGATTCTTCCGTCGGCAACCTTTACATCGAACTTGGTGCAACTTTTGATATGGAGCATCATTCGAGCAGCAACCTTACCATTTAGGAAGTTATTAGTGCTGCCCGTATCGATGAGAACAGTGATCGATTGTTGTTTGAGAAGGCATCCAACTTTCATCGTTTGCGAGTTTGAGTAGCCGACCAGTGCGTGTACCGTAAAGTCAGTTGGTTGTGGCTCTTCTTTTGCATATTCTTTATATTTAAGGCTCTCTTCTAGATGTTCAATGACCTCTTCTTCTACTAGTTCAATCACAAGAAGTCTCCCTTTTTTATAGCGATATTCACAGCTCCATGGCTCATTCCAGTGCTAACATAACCCCCTCGTAGATCACTCCCGAAGCTCTTCTCGTGTCAACCTTTTTGGTGTAGGGGCTTAGTTGACAGAAGGGGGGGTTGAGGGCTTTGGTATTGTTGGTTGGGGAGTGACCTTAGTCCTCCGGGCTTCATGGTTCAATCGCTCCTCTTGAAGTCATGCAAAAGAGATGGTTGCCATAAGTATGTATAGTTGTCACGCTTTAACTTCTCCTCGGATCTCCGACTTTAAGCCCTCAATAAAGGTCCCCAATATTTATTTTTTAGACCAATCATGAGTTTGATTAGATAACCTTTCAAACCTGGTTTGGTACTCCTAAATGGTGGAGGTTTGTTAGATCTTTGCTAGTTGTTCGTTAATGTTCTCATAATCGGTTGGTCCGAAGTGGATCAACAGTCCTTCTTTGAATTGTCACCATGAGAGGACTCAGTGAGTGTGTTCAAACCAGTCAAACCACTGTATGACATCCCTTTCAAGATGTATAGCTGCAATTTCCACCATGGATGCGTTTGTGATTTTATGGTACCAAAAATATGCGCGCGAGATCCAACCAATTGGGTCTCCTTCTTCTCATCTAGGGAAGTCCACCCTCATGCATGAATAGTAGAGATCGATCATAGAGCCTCCCCTCTCTTCGAAGTCATCTCTTCGGGCTTGGTGTAATTGGTTAGAGCTCTCTCCTTGATGTGATTTCTTTGGGCTTGGTGGTTGGCCCAAACTAAGTTCGGTAAAGAGAGTGAATCTTATCCTTCATTCGCGCCTCGAATGCTTCGAATTTAGCATTGATTGCCTCCTTAGATGTCATAGTATATGCCTCCAAATCTGTAATGTTAAGATCTCTCTTTTGTTGTCGGGTTAAAGGCATGTATAGGTTGAGAAAAGTGGTGGTCAAAATGGTTAGTGGATTGGTGGATGTAGGCTGCGGTTTAGGCTTGTTTTATGGCTGTTTTGGGTGCAGTTTGAGGGTGTGGGTTAGTGGAGTTTTAGAGCTGTGATGGTAGTGGATGAATGTTAGGGAAAAAAGTTTTAGATCTGTGGTAGATGGCAGCAAAGGTTTGATAGAAATTAGTGGAAGCTGATGCAGATATGTGTTGTCTTGTAAAAGCAGAATTGTTATCGAAGAAATAGCGGTTTCTCGACAAAATTTCCAGCAAAAACCGAGAGATTTGAGGAGGGAATTTGATAGCAAAATCTTGATTTATATAACAACAATGATAACCAATTTAATCAAGAAAATTTCGGCAGCATAACAGTAAGGAAATTGGTGCAAGTTGCGATAGCAAAATTCTCGTCGAAAAATTTCAACGATTTGCAACGAAAATTTGCAGCAACACAAGAATGTTTTTAGAGATGAATCCTCAATATATCAATCTTAGATGAAAGCCAAGATGATCTATGAAGCGTATAAAAAATTTCGTTTAAAAAGGATTGTAAATTGATCGGTTAAAGGCAACAATATACAGCTGAAATTTTCTGTAGCAATCCTTTGTTCGCAAAGATGATAACTTTTATGACAAAAGGAATTTGCAGCACGTGATAGATAAGAAGACTTCTTCTTGGTATTTTGAATGGAAAATTACAACAGCAAAAGGTATTAGTGATAGGAGAATACCAGATCTCTGATGCAATTGGAGGTGACGGCAGTAGATTGATTTGATCCACGGCAAAAGATGACGGTGGAGATGGCGACGTCAAGAGCAATTATAGGAATTGCTTGGCTAGTGGTGGGCGGCAGGGATGGCAGCAAATGCAGCAAGATCACTGCTTTGATACTCGATGATAGAACCCCAAAGGAATTCTATGTAGATTGATCTTGGAGAGGGATCAACACTTGGAACGGTATAGGGGTTCCTCCCTCCTAGAAGTCGGCCAAATGATTTCAATTGTAGATAGATCTTATTCTTAAAGAGATAGAAGCTACATGCTTATATATGGCTCCAAACCCTAGCCCTAGGGGCTGCTTCCTAAGTGAGTTACCCCTTTTGCCCTCAACTCTAACCAACCAGCCTAGTAAAAGGGGGCGATGACTAGGAAGCCCAAAGACCCAAATATAAACCCTAGCCACACTTCTTTATAAGATAGAGGTGGCTAGGTGAGGTTTATTACAATCTTACAAGGTTTTATTAGCTGCTTCTTGGTTGAGTTCGACCCAACCCAGCTAGGGTCCTATCATGCTCAAGCAGACTAGTGGAGATGTGCTCAGCAAAGGACTAGCTGAGATGTAGTCAACAATGGACTGGCCGAGATGTACTCAGGTGGAGTGGCCAAGATGTGCTCAGCAAAGGGACGCATGTAGGCGGGAAGTTTCACCTACAAGCGGGAAGTTCACACTGTGATGACTACTGATGTGCCCTACCCTAAGGTCATATTGACCAACTAATCAATCCTCGAGAGAGGGTAGCAATCTTTCATGCATGCCCAATTAAGATTAGTGTTGTCAATGCATATCCTCCAACTTCCAATATATTTTTTGACAAGGACTATGTTGGATAGCCACTAAGGGTATTTGGCCTTGGCTATATACCCTACTTCCATTAGTCAGTCCATCTCATCATTGATCACCTTCTGCCATTCGAGGGTGAACTTCTGAGGCCTCTACTTTATTGGTCACACCTCGGGAAGGATGTTCAAGTGGTGTTACGTGACCTTGTGATCAATTCTCGACATGACTTTGGGTGACCAAGCGAAGACGTCGACATTCTTTATCGAGAAACTGATGAGTTGGACCTAGTCCTTCTCTGGCAGCATGGAGCCAATATTCACAGTCTAATCGATCATGCCTCCTCTTTGATGGTTTTATGGGCTGACCTCGGGGCTTTTCCGCACGTTGTCTTTTGTGGTCCTCGTGCTTCCCAGCCTCCAATTCCTTGGCCACCATATATTGATTGGCTCGCTGGAGCATTTCTAGGATAGTCACCGATGGCCTCTCGATCAACGACCAAAAGAATCCGGATAGACGTAGTCCCATCAAGAATGCCTACATAATCAGAGAATGATGAGTATTGGGGACTGCTTTGATTTTGGTGATGAAGTGAGCGACGAAGTGGGAAAGGGGCTCATCGTCCTTCTAGCTCAAGCCAAGAAGCATGACCACAGATGGCTTGGGCCAAGCACTGGCCAATAAGTTGAGCTCGAACTCTCTTACGAGCTGATCAAAGGATGAGATCAAAGAAGGTCTCAACCTGTTTGTACCACATCCGAGTCGGACCTTGGAGGGTGGTGAGAAAGGCCCGACATATTAAAGCGTCGGATGTGCTATACAGAGCCATTTGGGCCTAGAAGGCGGTGACATGCTCCACTGGGTTGGAGTAGTCATCGTAGGCCTCCAATGTCGGGAAGCGAAAATTGAGGGGAATCGACTTGTCTTGGATCTCTGAGACAAAAGGAGATCCCCCGAAGGTGTCTTTCCCATGTTCTTCCTTCTACTTGTGAAACTCTCTCTGGACCTCATCTAGGCATCGATTAACTAGGTGCAATTGAGCCCTGAAAGAG
The DNA here is from genome assembly GCF_036884655.1 of Musa acuminata AAA Group. Classification (NCBI taxonomy): domain Eukaryota; kingdom Viridiplantae; phylum Streptophyta; class Magnoliopsida; order Zingiberales; family Musaceae; genus Musa; species Musa acuminata. The sequence goes on from NC_088331.1 coordinate 12,767,913, forward strand.
TTAGTTGAGTTAGATGGCAGAGTGTCCGACTTTAGACAACTCATGGCGGCTTATGGGGCCTTTGGGGTACCGTACTCCGATGTCAGTCTTTGGCCTCTTGACTATTCTTCATTTGGCGGGCAGGCATCCACCACTCAGGGTTGTCGGTCGATCGTGGGAGGGTCCTTAGGCATAGGGGAGAGAGTTGGTGGGGTCACAAGCAAGGGCAATTGCGATGGCACTGTTGGGTGAGAAAGCTGGCGGATAAGGGGAATGATATTTGCATCATCCCAATCAAAGCTTGAACCTGATGGGTGAGCCTAAGGAATACCTCGGCGGAGATGACGGAGGGTCTCGTGCTCCCCTTGGGGGGAAGAGCTTGGGGTCATTAAACAACCACTAGTAGTGGCTCAGGGTCTGGGACGTAGCATTTCCATCTGCATGCGGAGGGAATGGGAGTTGTCCCCTGAGGTCGAAAGTGGAAGGGGTTGCATGCATCCCTTCTCCAGGACGCTCGCGCGAGGTTGGTCGACGGTTGGCGTTCTTGCAATATGGACCCTCCTTTTAGCATCAAAAATGTTTTGTACCTTTATATTGTGATCGAGGTATCAGCATGACTTGGCCCGTCTCAAGTGCACAAGGTCACCAGCACAGCTTGAGTTGGAGTGTATTAACCCGAGGTTTTTTTGAGGGGGCGTAGGCCTCGTTCTCCCAAGTGGAGATTGAAGATCACTCATTTAGTTGTCTGTCGGATGCCTGAACACAAGTCAAAATCAGAAGGGGGATTCCCAACTTAACCCCTTTGATGTTTAAGTAAGCAAGAGTTGAAGATGGGAGAGTTGTAGTATATGTGTGTATGAGGTTCGACTCCAGCACTATTCCTGAGGGTGGTTTTTATACCTGTTGTCACGTGTTGACGTACATAGATGTTAATGGTTGTTGGCATCTTCGTACGTAGATGTTTAAAGGCACCATCGCCATGGGTGGTCAGCTCGTATGTTGAGACATGGGCACAGTCTGATTTGTTCGGCTCTACTTCATTCGACGTTATTTCATGCCTCTAAAGTAGCTCAGGACAGGGATACGCTGCTCCGTACAACCTCGAGCAGTGTTAGTGGAGTGTGCTTGCTGACATAGACGATAGGTGATTGCATTGAGGTGTTGAGTTGACTCGATGTACCACATTAGTGTTGAAATAGCGTGTTAAGTCCGTCGTGATAGTCGAGTGTCCGTAGAGTGGATATCATATATAATATCCCACCTTGGGTGTTTTAGTTGGATCAACAGTCTGGTCAACAAGTAGCAGGATGTATCCCACCCCTTCTTTTGGCTGTTTTTCTCAAAGACCGCGGTAAAAGAGTAGTATGAGTAGCTCCAACATCAAGTCCCCACCAGGGAAGGGAATGGAATCGCGGGCGAGCCAACTTGCACTGGAAAACACCAGCCATGCCAAAACAACTCACCGCCACGGCAGCTGCTGACATGCGTACATCTCTACTTCCATGTCCTATCCTGCACAACGAAGGGCATCATACTTTTAACAGGTTGAACATTGAAGGAACAGACGGAATTGTCTGCCAGTGTGGCCCCCAGGACACGGTTGCAGATTACCCGTGTGTTTGATATGGGACAGCCTCGCCATTGCCCAGTCCATGGACGTGGCATCCTGCGGGCCGTTGACCACGCGGCCCCCTGCGAGACAAAAGTAGAACAGCCAATGGACGTCAAAGCAAATGCATAGAATAGACAGCACGAGCGGCTCGCACCTTCCTGAAACCATCCTTGTCTTCCTTTCTACAACAAACAAAAGAGGGCGTCATATGACACATCTTTCCAACTCGTTCCGCAAACAATTCCGCTTGTCGATTACCACGCAGCTTCCTCGCCCGATTCACTTTGGATTTCCGCGTCATTCTCGCCCAATTCCCTGCTTATAAATCGCCCACCGTAGTGGAACGGGTGGTCACATCTCCCTGCACAAGCCACAACCCCCAACCCCCACCGTGAGATCTTGGGGGAGCACCAAGGAAGAGGAGGAAGTCCTTCGAAGTGGAGCATCGAAGAAGAGGAGAAGATACTTGCGTGTTCTTTGTGGTGTCGACATGGGGTTCCCGGCGGGCTACTCGGAGCTGCTTCTGCTGCCAAGAATCCTCCTCCACATAGCCCTAATCCTTGGCTCCGTGCGGCGGCTCGTTTTCTGGGTCTTCCACGCGATCGGCCTCGGTGACCTCGTCGACTCCGACGCCCCCTGGCCCGAGAACAGCGGCCACAGCCAGCTCGACCATCACCACCACTACCACCAACAACCGTCGCAATTCCGGTCGGTGTCGGCGATGCTGATCCAGGAGGCGCTCCCGGTGGTGCGGTACGAGGAGCTGGTGGCGGCGGGACAGCACGTCGGCGGCAGTTGCGCGGTCTGCCTGTGCGAGTTCGAGGACGCGGAGGAGGTCCGGCGGCTGACCAATTGCAGGCACGTCTTCCACCGCGGCTGCCTTGACCGGTGGCTGGAGTACGACCAGCGGACTTGCCCGCTGTGCCGCACGCAGCTCGTTGGGGAGGAGACGCAGGACGCCCTCGACGATCAAATGTGGGCCGCCGCCGGTGTCCCGGATTCGTACTACGACGACTACTACTCATTTCCCTTTGTTTCACCCTCGCCGTCGAGCCCATCATCTCTGCTTCTTCCCCACCAGCTGTTTTCTTCCTACTAACTAAACCTGCAAATACAAGAAGGCAGAAGAAACACAAGTTCGGATCGGCCAATTGTATATATATGAATGACACTGAACGAGAGAAACAGGGTGTGATCAAGAAAGAAGAAGAAGAGAGAAGGTGAGGAACACTGTTTCTTCCTCTGTAGCGCGATAGGGGATTGAAATTTGTTTTTCAGTGTTTAGAACATTCTTTCTTTTCTTTCAATTTCTGTTCTTCTCCTTTCCTTGGGTTGTAAAGCTGGTGTGGCAACATTAAGATTGAAAAGGATTTCTTCAAATTACGTTGATAAGAATATCCATTGAATTCATTCAGAAGGAAGACGAGAAGGGCAGAAGGAAAAAGAGGAGACTATCCATTGAATTCCTATCTTTTCTTGATATTAAGGAATAAAGATGAGGAGGAAGAGTTTGGAAGAAGAGGAGAAATAGGAGGAAGCGCACCCGAAAGAGGAATGCGGCGACCAACAGTAAGCTCGAGAAATCATGCGATGTTCGGCGGGGGAGAAGAGGGCTCACGAAATCATGAGCCCTAATTGACAACTACAATTTTTTTTTTGTTTTAATTGGATATCATCCGAAATGGAGATGATCCGTGGACCCGTTTTTACTCATTGCTCAGACAGATAAATGCGGGTGGATACGAATGAACCCAAATGAGATTATGATTCTTGCTCTTCAGAAGAATTTTTATTTCGGTATTACATATAGCCTCTCAATTATACTTTTTATCTTAGAAAAATTTTCACATAGCATTTCGATAATTATAGATTATCTCATATATTGGAACCTTTATAATTCTTATATTTTAAAAATTTATATCAAGATCTTTATAATTATAAAGTAAAATAATTGATCTCATTTTTCTAACTCGTCAGTTGCACCGACGGAATTATCGATTGATTGATGTGCTGAATTATCAATTTTACGAATGATAAAAGAGTTATTTGAGTCGTTAACCAAATCGTACACGGGCGGTGGGCTTACGTGGCCTCTGCGCACGCCAACAGCGCGTGAACCGGGCGCACCCTCGCCTCCGTCGTGCCCACAACCATCGCCACCGCTGTTGCCGACTTCGCTGACGTTTCCACCTCCATCATCGCGATCTGGGCGAGGAGAGACGCGTCGTCGCTGGCCGCCGCGACGGTGCACGCCGTCGCTACCTCCCGTTACTGCAGAGACTGGGCGGGAAGCCCGGAGGGGGCGACATGATGTCGTCGAGAGTCGGGGCGGGGCCGTGGACGCGCCGTGCGGGGGCGGTGAGGTAGGCGGTGGAGATCACCACGAAGACGAAGAAGAAGAAGAGCGTCCACACGTCAAGCGGCTCCGCAACCTCTGGCAGCCACTGCATGCCGAAGTCGAAGACGACTAGGTGTGGACGGAGTTCACGGAGGAGGGACTCCACTTGGGGCCTGGTCCCGTCCACGGCGGGCTTGAGGAGCTTGGCCGCTGGTGACGCCGGGGAGAGGTCGGCCGTGCTATCGACTCCCAAGGGCAGGCCGAGCACAGCCGACAGGTGGAGCAAGACAACAGAGGTGGACATGGAGGCGGGGAGAAGCGACTCGATCTGTGAGACGTTGGCGTTAGCGGAGAGGAAGGTGATGCGCACGCCACTCCCGGTAGCGCAGGACGAGCGTGCGAGCTGCAGCAAGGGGTTGATGTGGCCGAACGCGAGGTAAGGGAACATGACGACGTGGACGTCCAAGTCCAGGAGGTCGACGTGGCGCCACCCTATTGCTACCGCCTATTTCTTCCATTGAATTAAAAGAGTGAAAGGACCGTTTTGCCTATTTGGTGTACAAGTCGCGTGATGTGTCTTTTTAAATAAAGCTGACGGTGTAAGTAAAAATGAAATTAATTACTTTACTTTCATAATTACAAAAAATTAATATAAATTTTAAAATATATAAATTATAATATTATGATTATCTAAATATATAAAATAATATATAATTAGCACGGGGAAGAGAGCTCATAAAATCATAAACCTTAACCGATATCTATAAAATTATTGGATAGGACAGAATCACCCACCATCCAAAATGGGGATGATATGTGCATTACTTTTTGCCCAACCAAGTAAAGACCGGTTGATATACATCAATCCAAATAAAATTATAATTCTTGCTCTTCACAAGAATTTTTATTTTAAAATTGTAAATAGTCTCTCAATCGCATCATGTGTGAATTTTCCATAAAAAAATTTGCATAGAGCATTCTAACCTTCAAAAATTCTCATAAATTATTTTTTATAATTAAAAAGATTAATTTATCTTTATGTTTATCTCGTCACCTTTATCACTGTCTTTTTTTTTGTTTATCTCGTTAGACTTATCGTTGCCTCTACGAATCCTACCGAATTCATTTTGCCTTTGTGCAAAGAAAAAGGGGGTGTGGTAGCGATCGTCCTTACATGCGGAAGGAGAGGACCCTCGTCAATCACGTGTGAGAAAGAAGAGAATGTTTAAGGGGGGTCATGAGCGGAGGTAAAGACAGATCAAACAGAATAGACGTGAGGGGAGACGATTTGATGGGGGCTAACGATAAAATGATCATTAAAAAAAAAACATTCGGTAGAAATTTTTAAAAGTTAAGATGTTCCGTAAAAATTTCTCAAAATTTTTTCTTTCAAAAATTTGCCTTGTATTATTTGACCTAATTCTTTTATCTGCAGTAAACAGAGGAAGATGTCCCTCAAAAAGAAAAACCTTCTTGGAACAAATTGAAGAATGAACTGAGCTACTTTCCCGCTATTAGCACTTCACACTTTCAGTTCCTCCAATTCTTTAAGCTACAGCTGCAGGTCTCACTTCTGTATACCTGAAAGAATTTTCCCAGATATCCTCGATGAAAATTTTATAATAGCAGAATTCTAGAGGCAACATTAACTCCTAAAAGGCATCTCTATATGATTCAATTCCAAGAGTTCCATTTTCAAATAATTATTTCAAGCAATTCGAATCAACATGTAGTAAGTAGTACGAGAAGAGATACTAATAGTGGTGGGCAAGAAAGCTACCATTTGTACACAACCAAACCAACTAAATGAACAAGTGCATCCGACGACCATAAAAAGATTTCATTCTGGACGGACACCAAGACGAAGCTGCTTAAAAGGACTCGATGTATTTATTATTCTCTTGCCAGCAGAAAGATGCCTCCAGTATCATTCGAAGCCGCTGCTTCCAGAAAAGACTCATTTCATGATGTGTCAACACTTTCCAGTACTCAAAAGTGATGGTTTGAGACCTACACACAATCAAGCTATTTAACCGATGGCCTAGGAGAAGAAAACCTTGGGAAAAAAGAAAAAACCCTTAAAGAGAAAATACATCAAGAATTAGGGAAAACAGCAAAGTTACTAGTGGACAATTGACAAGGAACATGACCCATTAAGAAACTATAATTTAATTTACAGTAATGTGGCAGCAACAAAGAACAGACAGCTAATGCACAAAGAAGCTCATTCATGATTAGAGTTAGATACTTGTGCTGGTGACCATTACTTGTCTAGTTTATACCCGAACACCAAGCACACACAAGGAATAAGTATAAATAGAGTGATTCACGACGAACACAAAGAAACCATAAATGGATTACGCAAATTTTTATGCAATTTAATAGCATTATCAGTAGCATCATTTACACAGACCTCGTGGATGAGATCATTGCAGACTTTGCATTCACCTGGCAATAGAAGGATGACAGGTGCTGAGGAATACCTACCTATAAAATCTGGGTACATGATCTGCCAAGTTGAATCGTAAAGTTCAAAAGATCAGAACCATAATTAAAGCTGGATAAAGTCATCTTCTGCAACACAGTGGAAGATGACATTACCCATATAGAGCTTTCTGTTCAGTAGAATCCCTAAATTACACAAACACCTGAAAAGTCCAAAATGCATGTCAACCGTGAAATTACAGACCCAACTGATAGAGATATAAAAAATAAAATAAATTTTTATATACAAACAAATATTAGAATGTTATAACAGACAGTGAAATTAAATATAAATCATAATCAAATAGAATATATAGATTTACATAAAAAAATTATCTCAAGAGTAAAAACCATGAGACAAAATAGAGATAATCTACTATAAGAATAATGAATGTACAAATCTTCGTTTTTGCCCAAAACCCAAGCAACAATCTCAAAAGAATAACTAAGATACGAGGATTATATCACTGTGCACAATATCCAAATTCTCCTTGAGTAGTCACAGTAAGAATCTCTTATAAATCTGATCTAACCTGAGATGAGAATACTGCCTAGATAATTGAGAACAGTCTCTCTGCGTTGTCCTTATCTTCTTCCATTTTTTCTCTTATTTTTCAACCATTTTCTCCTTTTTTTTTTTTTTAATCAAGTTGCTATTACAATTTTCTGCCCCTACTACTATAGTTTTCTCTTTTTTTTTTAATCAAGTTGTTCCATAACTCTTTAATGTGAAACCATGCTGACCAGTTGTCGGCATATCTTTTACCTTTCTTTTGGTACGATCTTTATCAACATGTTTGTTCCGTTGTCATCTATGTGAATTTTCTAAAGCTGCAATTATTTCTCTTTAATTACATTTCGAATCCAGTGATATCTGACATATATATGCTTTGACTTGGAATGAAAGGTTGGGTGCTTACACAAATGAATGGCACTCTGGCTGTCATAATTCACCACATAGTTTTTCTATTTCAGCCCTAATTTTTGTAAGAATTCTTTCATCCATAACATTTCTTTGCAAACCTTTGTAGTTGTAATATATTCTGTCTCTATGGTGGAGAGAGCAATACACCTTTGTAATCTGGATTGCCATGACATAGCTTCCCTTGCAAGAGTAAGTACAAAATCTGATGTGGACTTCCTCGTATTAATATCTCTTGCTATATCTAAATCTGTGTAACTTGTCAACATAGGTGGTCCACTTCCAAATCTTAAACAAACCTTAGAGCTGCCTATGAGATATCTAAAGATCCACTTCACTACTGCCCAGTGTTCTTTGCTTGTATTTGTAAGAAATCTGCTAGTAACACCCACTACATATGCGATGTTTGGCCTCGTACATACCATCGTGTACATTAAACTTCCAACTACTGAAACATAAGGAACCTTTTGCATTTTCTCTTTCTCCTCATCACTTGATGGACTCTGTTCTAAGCACAACTTGAAGTGACCTGCAAGAGGAGAACCAATTGGCTTTGCATTGCTCATACTGAACCTTTCTAGTACCTTCTCGTTGTATTTCTCTTGTGATAATCAAATCTTCTTATTTTTTCTGTCATGAAAAATCTGCATGCCCAATATTTGTTTTACTAGCCCTATGTCCTTTATTACAAAAGATTCACTCAGTTCCTTCTTCAATCTATCAATTGTAGACATATCTTTCCTAAGAATAAGCATGTCATATGTTGAATCTCATATTTTAATGATGAAACTAATTGATAGTGTTTATGATTTGATCCGCGTTTTGAGTGACGTAGGATGTTTCGATCAGGATGAGACAATTAAAGCAGGAAGAATCATGTTGTGCTAGGGGAAAACATGTCAGAAGATTGGACGTCGAGCCGGTGGATCGGTCGATGTATCGACAAAAGGCTTCGGGCCATGGATTCGGGCATCGAGCCAAGAAGAGTGGATATTGCGCCAAGGATATTGGAGTTGCGAAGTCAACTGGCTGATTGGGCAATATGCCACAAGAGATGACGATACGTCGAACAATCGAACGAAGCGTCGAGGGACCAATGACATGCCGGACAACATGATTAATGCTTAGTATTAATTGTCTAGATCGAAGTATGTTTTACATGTGTAGGATTAACTATGATAGTATGTCATGAAACAAAATGAAGTCTGCGAGTCAAGGACACGATTTCGTTGAGAGTTTGAGAGTTCGTCGGAAGTCTAGACGTTCATCGGAAATTCTTTCGGAACCAGTCGAGAAGTCTCGGAGCTAGTCGGGAGTCCGCCGGAACATTATCGAGAGATCGTCGAAAGTTCGCCGGAAGCTCGCTGGAAGAATAGACTTACGGACTTGTTTAGCTGAGATTATGTCTTAGATTTCATAGTTAGCATGTAATTAGGTTTGGATTTGGGCCAACCCAATTAGGGGCTAGCTAGGCCCATGTAAGGATTATGTTGGGCCCAATAAGAGGCCCAAACAGTGGCCCAATAAGTCTCATTGTCGTGGCACAGTCTTCAAGATTGTGTCAAGTAATGGTACTACTAGTCTGGGTGGTTGTACCGCCCCTAGCAGGGTGCCAGGCAGTGGTACGACCAGTCTGGGCGGTGCTACCGCCCAGCATAGCACCCCAAGCGGTGGTACCACCAGATTGGGCGGTGGTACCACCCAGTGTAGTGTTAGTGTCAAACTGACCACCGGTACCGCCCGTGCCCGGGAAACCCGGGATGAGATGTTTTTAGGCTCCAAGTTTGAATCAACTTGAAGCCTATAAATATCCCTCTCATCCCTGGTTAAATCATACAAGCACGGAGGATTAAAAAGTGAGAAAACATTGTTGCAATCTCTTTAGAAATTCCCTCCTCCACTCTAAGTTTAGAATTCTATAAGAGAGGAATGAGTATTTGTAAGGGTTGTCTCCTAAACCCGTGAAAAGAAGAAGAGAGGTGTAAGAAGGAGGTTGATCTTCGCCTATAAAGGAAGATCGATAGTTGATGCCGGTGGCCTCGAAGGAAGAGGAATCAATGGAGTGGATGTAGGTCACGACGACCGAACCACTATAAAAATTGGCGTGTTCTCTGGTTTGCATTTACTTCCTGCTATTTACCTTATTGCAAACTGAATTCCTCCTTCACTATGTTTACGTACAATTTCAAGTTAACATCTTTACAAAACCGATTTTATCGAAACGAAATATTTTTGAAGACGTGATTTTTTCGCTACACTAATTCACCCCCCCCCCTCTTAGTGCCGACCCATGATCCTAACAATTGGTATCAGAGCCTCGTTATTTCTCACTTGGTTTAACACCCAAGAGAAATGACTATTTTCGACTTTCAAGAGGGTCACTCTCTCATTCGTCCTCCCTTTTTCAATGGGATGGATTATACATATTGAAAAACTCGAATGAGAGTTTTCTTGCTTTCTTTGGATTTGAACTTATGGAACATTATCGAATCCGATTTTAAAAGGTCTTCTCTAGCAATGAAAGATTGTAATGATTTAGAGAAGAAGACTTTTTCTTTAAATGCTAGAGCTATGAATGTTCTATTTTGCACCTTAGATAAAACTGAGTTTGATCGGGTTTCTTTGTGCGAAACGACTTTCGATATTTGGCATATTCTTGAAACCACACACGAAAACACAAGTAGTGTTAAGGATTCTAAAGTTAATTTTTTGATGCATGATTTTGAACTATTTTATATGAAACCAAGTGAAACCATTGGAGATATATACACCTATTTTACGGATGTCGTCAATGATTTAAAAGCACTTGGTAGAAGTTTTTCAAATTTAGAACTCGTTAACAAGATTTTACGATCGCTTTCTAAAAATTAGGATTCGAAAATAAAGGCTATTCAAGAATCAAAGAACTTAAACTATTTTCCACTCGAAGAACTTATAGGGTCTTTAATAACCTATGAAATGACGTGCAATGCACGTAAAGGACTTGAAAACCACCTTTCAAAGAATAAGAAGGATTTTAAACTTAGAACATTTGAAGACCACTCGAACATAAGCTTAAGTGATGGTGAAAATGAACTCCTCACTAAGAAATTTAAAAAGGTCATGAGACAAAAATTAAAGAATAAAAGAATGAAACTACTTGCTTTGAACGTAAGAAGAAGAACATAAATTAGGATGAATCAAGCTCCTCCGAAGATGAGGAGAAAATCAACAAAGGCGATGTGGCAAACTACGCCTTAACCGCTTTCAATGATGAGGTAATCGAAATCCCCCTAATTTATTTCGAAATTACTTGATGCTTTTCATGATGTATTTTTTTTTATTTATTTAAAATAATTATTTTTCTTGAAAATTACATGTTTAAAAATAAAAATGTAAAAATTATGACCATGCTAGTAATTTTAAAAATGATAATAAAAATTAAATGTTTTATGTTAATGGAATAAAATGTTAGATTTAAATCTAATGATGATCCTATGAATGTTTTTCAAGAAGAAATAATGTGTATTTGATTGAAACCATGCTTAATGTCTTAATGAAAATATTAAGAAGTTTGATATCATACTTAATGATGATGCATAGATTTTGTATCGAAAACTAAGCTAGAAAAGTTAGATTCACCTAAAAAGAAAAATATATATTTTATGATAAACAAACAAAATGATTTTGATTGAAAATATGAAATCATGCTTGATGAAATAATATAATTTAAGATCATGCTTAATAAATTTATATTTCGAAATTATGCATGATGATTCTTGCGATTTATGGATTATCGATTTTTGTCGTAATGAAAGTTGCTTTTTTGGTTTTGAAAAAGATACATGTTTTGATTTGGCATAAATGAAAAAGCATGCTTATATGAAATTGTGTAAGTGTTGACTATTGTATATTTAATGATGCATAATTATCATGCTTAATAAATTTTAAAATTATGCATGATGATTTTTAAGTAATTTATGGTTTATTGATCTTGATGGTTTTTATGACGAAATTTATTTTTCAATTCTAAACGATTGATGATATATATATATATATATATATATATATATATATATATATATATATATATATATATATATATATATATATATATATATTGGCATAAAAAGGACAAAGGCATGCTTGTATGAAATAAACTAAAAAGAGGAAAGCTTTCTCCTTGAAAAACATCTCTATCTTATTGATTTTTTGATAAAAAATTAATGAATCCATGTATATTATGCTTTTGTGAATCTCTTGGACTATGAAAATGATTTGATGAATTTGAATGAGTTTTATCGAAATCATAATTTCTCATGAAATCTTTTATATGAATCAAGATTTTTCATGATCTCCTAAGAACTCTTTACGTTATTTATTTAAGAGGAGATTTGTTAAAATGAATCACGGTTTCTCTTGATTTCTCAGAATTATAACTTGAGTATTCTTTTTATAAATCAAGATTGTTTACTATGATTTTTTTCAGTATTTGAGTTATTTAAAAAAATCATAATATATCTCTTAATATTCACAATTTGGTTTCATGATTTGTCCATCTCATTACCAATTTTTATTGTTAATTTTCATGTAATGATATGAAATCATGCAATACTCATGATATTATATAAATAAGAAGTTATGATCTTGATAGGATTTAATGACATTTAGATATCATCATGATTTGAAATACTATGATTTGTTGCTAAAATGATGTATTATGAATGTCTTAGTATTATCATGTATGATATGCTCAATATAATGATGAATATTTTGAAAATAAATATTTGTATCATGTTTGATGATTTTATATTTTAATAATATGCATGATGAGTTATAGTGATGATTGATTTATTTTTAATATCATGCATGAAAAATAAAATGTAAGGTTTTGAAAGTGTGCATGTTTTAATTTAAAACTATTATGATGCACAAACATATTAAACAAAAAAGGGGATTGATACTTCAACTTTGTCAGGTATGAAGATCGATAAAAAGGGAAAAGAATCACAACATTGTATTCTTCCCTTCTATTTGACAATGACATAGGGGGAGCAAATTTTGCAAGCTTGATAGCTTGCATCTTTCAAGAAGAAGCAAAATGCTTGCTCGTCCAAAAATGATGCAAAAATCTTACCAACTTTCATATGTGTAAAATTTGCTAGCTTACAAATTGCATGGAGAAGAACTTGATATCTTAAACATCACCAAAAATTTACTACCTTTCATGATGTAAAATTTGCTAAAATTGCTTGCTTGTAATATAAAGAGAAGCAAATAGTTGCTATCTCAAAAGAAGCAAAAGTGCTATCTTGCCTATCCCAAGAATCAAAACATGCTAAATTTGCACATCCTAGCTTGCATGATGTAGAACTTGCTATCTTGAACATCACTAAGACTTGCTAGCTTGCATAACGATAAAACTAAAAATTATATTTATTATGCAATGTTTGATATTATATCTCAATTTGATAGTTGGAACTTCTCCTTTTTGTTGATGACAAAGGGGGAGAAGTATGTTGATGTTATGCATGATTTTATCATAAAATATTGGTTGGATTGTTGAATCTAAGAGTTTAACTCAAATATGCCATATTGATAGGGGGAGTTTTTTTAAACTCTAGGAGTTAAGGTTAACTCTGTCATCAATTGGTTATCATCATAAAAAAGGGGGAGATTGTTGAATCTTGTATTTTGATGATGAAACTAATTGATAGTTTTATGATTTGATCTATATTTTGACTGACGCGGGATGCTTCGATCAGAATAAGACAATTAAAGCAGGAAGAATCATGTTGTGCCGGGGGAAAACATGTTAAAAGATTGGACATCGAGCCGGTGGATCGGTCGACGTATCGATAGAAGGCTTCGGGCCATGAATTCGGGCATCGGACCAAGAAGAGCAGATATTACACCAAGGATATCGGAGTTGCGGAATCAACTAGCCAATTGGGCAATAGACCGCAAGAGAGGACGATACGCCGAAGAATCAGACGAAGCGTCAAGGGACCAATGACATGCTAGACAATATGATTAATGCTTAGTATTAATTGTCCAGATCAAAGTATATTTTACATATGCAGGATTAACTATGATAGTATTGCATGAAGCAAAATGAAGTCTCAGAGTCAAGGACGCGATTTCATTGGGAGTTTGAGAGTTCGTCGGAAGTCTAGACATTCGTCGGAAGTTCTGTCGGAACCAGCCGAGAAGTCTCAGAGCTTGCCATAGAAGCTCATCGGAACTCGCCAAGAAGATCGTCGTGAAGTCCAGGAGCTTGCCGGGAGTCCGCTGGAACATTGTCGAGAGATTGTCGGATGTTCGTCAGATGATCACCGGAAGCTCGCCGAAAGAATAGACTTACGGACTTGTTTAGCTCAGATTATGTCTTAGATTTCGTAATTAGCACGTAATTAGGTTTGGATTTGGGCCAACCCAATTAGGGGCTAGTTAGGCCCATATAAGGACTGTGTTGGGTCCAATAAGAGGCCCAAACAGTGTCTCAAGAAGTTTCATCGTCGTGGCACAGTCTTCGAGACTATGTCAGGCAGTGGTACCGCCAGTCTAGGCAGTTATACTGCCCCTGGTAGGGTGCCAGGCGATGGTACCGCTAGTCTGGGCGGTGGTACCACCCAGCACAGCACCTTAGGTAGTGGTACCGCCAGACTGGGTGGTGGTACCGCCTAGTGTAGTGTCAGTGTCAGACTAACATTGGGCGGTGGTACCGCCCAGTGCAGGCGGTGGTACAGCTCGTGCCCGGGAAACCCGAGATGAGATGTTTTTAGGCTCCAAGTTTGAATCAACTTGAAGCCTATAAATACCCCTCTCAGCCCTAGTTAAAGCACACAAGCACAGAGGATTAAAAAGTGAGAAAACGCTACTGTAATCTCTTTAGAAATTCCCTCCTCCACTTTAAGTTTAGAATTCTATAAGAGAGGAGTGTGTGCTTGTAAGGGTTGTCTCCTAAACCCATGAAAAGGAGAAGAGGGGTGTAAGAAGGAGATTGATCTTTGCCTATAAAGAAAGATCGATAGTGGATGCCGATGGCCTCGACGGAAGAGGAATTGACGGAGTGGATGTAGGTCATGACGCCCGAACCACTATAAAAATTGGTGTGTTCTCTGGTTTGCATTTACTTCCTGCTATTTACCTTATTGCAAACTGAATTCCTCCTTCACTATATTTATATACAATTTCAAGTTAACATCTTTACGAAACCAATTTTATCGAAACGAAACGTTTTTGAAGACGTGATTTTTCCACTGCACTAATTCACACCCCTCTTAGTGCCGACCCCTAATCCTAATATCATCAACATAAAGTAAGAGAATAATAAAATCCTTACTAAACCGTTTGATGTATACATGATGATCTGAAGTCATTCTTTTATATCTATTTTTAGTTATAAATGAATCAAACTTTTTGTATAATTGTCTTGGAGCTTGCTTCACCCCATACAAGCTCTTCGTCAACTTGTAGATAAAGTTCTCTTTCCTTTTGACTTTGAAGAATTCTGGTTGCTCCATATAAATTTCCTCCTCCAAATCACCATGAAGGAAAGCTGCCTTCATATCTAGCTGCTCAACCTCCAAGTCTTGGCTAGCATCAATACCAAGAGCAACACGAATAGAAGACATATTAACAACAAGAGAAAAATTCTCTTCAAAGTTAATACCTTTCTTTTGACCAAAGACTTTCACAATCAATCTAGCTTTGTACTTTGGTTTAGAATAATATTCTTGAGACTTCAACCTAAAAACCCACTTGTTCTTCAAGGCCTTCATTCCCTTTGGTAATTGCACTAAATCATATATGTGGTTCTTCTGCAGAGCATCCATCTCTTCTTGCAGAGCAATTAACCATTTCTTTTTCTGCTCATTTTTAACTGCTTCATGGTAATTCTTTGGTTAACTTGTATCAGGAAGAATCACATACTCATCTGTAGAGTATCTGATAGAAGATTGACGTTGTCTAGAAGATCTTCTCAATTGAGGTTTTATGGGAAGTTGCTCTCTAACTTCTTCTTGCTCAATATGTTCTATAGGCAGATCAACATCGGGCTCTACAACATCTTTCTGCACATCTCCCCCATCACCCTGATATACTAGAGGAGTAACTGAGTCACAATCTGCTAATCCTTCTATAGAAATCTTGGCTGGTGCCTTCTTCTTCAAATCCTCAAAGGTTTGATCCTCAAAGAAGACCATATCTCTGCTTTTAAATGCATTCTACTTTTCTGGATCTTAAAGCCTATAACCAAACTAATCATATAAGTAGCTAAGAAAAATACATTCTTTAGTCTTACCATCCAGCTTGGACCTCTCATTGTTTGAAATATGTGCAAATGCATGATAACCAAATACTCTAAAATGCCTATAGGAAATATCTTTCCTTGACCATACATGCTTTGTAACATCACCATCTAGGGCTATACATTGTGACAAATTGATCACATCAACTACAGTCCTCAAAGCCTCATCCCAAAACTTTTTCGGTAGCTTGGCTTGTAAAAGCATACATCTGATCTTTTCCACGATGGTGCGGTTCATCCTCTCTACAATAGCATTATGCTGAGGTGTATCAGGAACTGTCATGTCATGTTAT
The DNA here is from genome assembly GCF_036884655.1 of Musa acuminata AAA Group. NCBI lineage: Eukaryota > Viridiplantae > Streptophyta > Magnoliopsida > Zingiberales > Musaceae > Musa > Musa acuminata. Next base: position 12,783,831 of record NC_088331.1, read on the forward strand.
ATACCATGTGACCTACAATAATCATTAAATAATCTTGTGTATTTACCACCATTATATGATTTTATGCATTTCAATTGCCTTTTTGTCTCCCTTTCAACTCTAGCATGAAACTCTTTGAAGACATTAATAATATGATCTTTGGTCTTCATAGCATAGGCCAAAACTTTTCTAAAAAAAATCTATAAAAATGATAAAATAAAGTATGACATTGATGCCAGGAACAATAACAGATCCATCAAGAGTTTTTGTTCTCAAATGACCATTTACATCTGTATAAACATGGTCTAAGGTATGCATTTTTCTATATAAAGTAGGACTAACAAATAAAACTCTATATTGTTTACCAGCCAAACAATTAATATAAGGGTTTAGAAGTGTACCTTTGAGGTCTGGCAATACCTCTCTCTTGGAAAGAGCTTGCAGCCCCTTCTCGCTCGTGTGTCCCAATTGCCTATTCCACAACTCCATGCTGAAGTCTTTCTCTGTAGCATTTAACTGCTCACCACAAGCTTTGGCTTACAACCTATATAAGGTATGACATTTCTTTCCACTAGCTATAACAAGATAACTCTTACTGAGCTTCCATTGCCCTTTGTGAAATCTGCTATCATAGTCTTTATCATCTAGCCTTCTAACTGAAATTAAATTTAGCCTCCTCAAGTCAACCATATGTCTCACATCCTGCGCCAACTTGCAACTAAGGTTGGTCTTTATATGGATATTACCCATGCCAATGATGTTTGTCATGCCATAGTTGCCAATCTTGACAACACCAAAATTTTCAGACTTGTAGGTAGCAAAGAACTCCCTCTATGGTGTAGCATGATAAGAAGCACCTGTGTCAATCACCTACTCAAGATCCTAACACACAAGAAAAAATATCATCAAAAGGAGACAAAATCAAATAATCACCATATTGCATTGTAGCTGTAGTATTATTTTTGACTCTGTAGACTCTTCTTCTTTTCTCTTTTTCTTGCTCTTCTTAGGTTGCTTGCATTGGTTTTTGTAATGTTCATTCTCACCACAATTATAGTAATTTTGCCTGTGAATCATTCTAAGATGTTACTGAGTTCTTTCTTCTCAACTTCTTATTCAACAAACTATTTGTTATTTGACTCATGTTGACAATACCATATGATGCAAAATTACTAAAGGAAACCACTGGTGTCTCTCAACTTTTTAGTAATGAACTAAGAAGTAACAATGCTTGCAACTCATCATCAAGAAACATTTTCATAAAGGATAACTGGTTAGTGATACTTTATATTTCATTCAAATGGTCAACAATAGAAGCATTCTCTTTATATTTCAAGTTCATAAGTTTTCTGATCAAGAAAGCTATGTGGCTAGCTGCTTTTCTTTCATAGAGACCTTCCAACTTTTTCCAAAGAGAATAGCAGAACTTTTAGTAGAAGCATGGTGAAAGACACTGTCATCGAGCCATTGCCGAATAAACTTGATTGTTTTTCGGTCTACCATCTTTCACTCATTATCTATCATAGTTGTGGGCTTTACACTATCCCCCTGCAAAGGTCCATACAAGTCTTTGTGATACAAGAGATCTTTCATTCTTGGTTTTCATATTATCCAATTGTTTCCATTCAAGCTAATTATGTGAGAAATACTACTGGCCTCCATATTCAAATACAAAAATTAAATCACTAAAGCCCTACTTTGATACTAGTTGATGGGATATAAAAAGAGAAACAAACTTTTGTATATGAACAAATACTAGCAGACCATAACACGTAGTCGAATTAAATGAAAATCACAATCAAATAGCACACCAAGATTTACGTGGAAAACCCCTCCAACTTGAAGGGTAAAAACCATAGGGCAAACTAGAGATAATCCACTGTAAGAATAATGAATATACAAATATCAGTCTTTTGACCAAAACCCAAGCAACAATCTCAAGAGAATAACTAGGATACAAGGATTACGTCACTGTTGAATCTCGTATTTTGATGATGAAACTACTTGATATATGTTTATGATTTAATCTGCGTTTTGAGTGACGCAGGATGCTTCGATCAGGATGAGACAATTAAAGCAGGAAAATCATGTTGTGCCGAAGGAACATGTCAGAAGATTGGACGTCGGGCCGGTGGATCGGTCGGCGTATCGACAGAAGGCTTCGGGCCGTGGACTCGGGCATCGGGCCAAGAAGAGCGGGTATTGTGCCAAGGATATCGGAGTTGCGGAGTCAACTGGCCGATTGGGCAATAGGCTGCACGAGAGGACGATGCGCCGAAGAATCGGACGAAGCGTCGAGGGACCAATGACATGTCGGACAACTTGGTTAATTGCTTAGGATTAATTGTCTCGATTGAAGTTTTGTTTTGTTGTGCAGGATTAACTATGATAACAATGAAGACATAAAGCGAAACAAAGTGTCGGAGTCAAGCGCGAAGGATTTGTTGCGAGTTCGAGAGTTCGACGGAAGTCCGAAGGTTCGTCGGGAATGCTACCGGAACTAGCCGAGAATGAGTTGGGAGCTTGCCGAAGGCTTTTTCAGAAGCTCACCGGAAGGTTCGTTGGAAGTTCGCGGAGCTCGCCGAGAAAGATCGGAGCTTGCCGACGAAGCTCGTTGAAACTCGCTAAGATCAAATCGTGAAGTCTAGGAGCTTGCCGGGAGTCCGCAGAATGGTTTCCGAGAATTCATCGGAAGACCGCCGGAAGTTTGCCGGAAGCTCGCCAGAAGAAGTCTTGACTTGCGGACTTTGTAATAACATAGAAAATGTCTTTAAATTCATAGTTAGCACGTTAATTAGGGTTAGGATTAGGTGTTAATCCTATAACCCAAGTATGGGCCAATTAGGCCCAAGTTCGGACTGGTTTGGACCAAGTTTGGAGCCAAACCAAGTGAGCTGGAATAGTGAAAGAGGTGCCACCGCCAGGGTTGGAGGTAGCACCGCCCAGGCTATGTCTTCCAGCGAAGACTGGGCGGTGCAACCGCCCCAGCCAAGAGGTGCAACCGCCCAGGATATGTCTCCCAGCGAGACTGGGCGGTGCAACCGCCCCAGCCAAGAGGTGCAACCGCCCAGGGCTCAGTCTCCAAGCGAGACTGGGCGGTGCTGTTAGGATCAAGAGCACTAAGAGGGGGGGGGTGAATTAGTGCAGCGGAAATCTTATAATAATTTAAAAACCAAAAGCTGTGTTCGTTCAAAAACTATTATGATGCAAAAGCAAATTCTCAGTTTGTATCTAAGTGCAGTTTGCGTCTAAGCGCAGATTGCGTTTAAGCGCAGTTTTGCGTCTAAGCGCAGTTTTGCGTCTAAGCGCAGTTTTGCGTCTAAACTCAGATTTACGTCTAAATGCAGATTTACGTCTAAACGTAGATTTACGTCTAAACGCAGATTTACGTCTAAACGCAGATTTACGTCTAAACGCAGTTTTACGTCTAAACACAGTTTTACGTCTAAACGCAGATTTACGTCTAAACGCAGATTTATGTCTAAACGCAGTTTTACGTCTAGACGCAGATTTACGTCTAAACTTTGAAACTCGTTTGTATACTCGCAGAAGGCAGTATGCAGTTGAAATCAAGACGTAAACGTGAACTGAAATCTGATGATTGAGCGAGGAAAGCCGATTTACGTCTGAATGCAGTTTTACGTCTAAATGTTGAAACTCGTTCGTAAAATCGTAGAGGACAGATTGCAGTTATTAATAGGATTAAAATGTAAGCGTAAACTGCAAAGAAGCTCGTTCGTAAAGGCACGGAAAACAGTTCTGCAGAATCAAACGTAAACGTAAACTGTAATGTATGAAAATACGAATTTACGTCTGAATGCAGATTTGGAAGAACAGCACTTAGAACTTGTTCGTGAAAGCGCAGAGAGCAGTAGTGATGAGGGAGGTTTGCAGTAATGATAAAGTGCTCGAAAATAAACGCAAACCAGAGATTTAGAGTGGTTCGGTCAGCCTTGACCTACTCCACTTTTGGCTTCCTCCACCAATGAGGTTGCCGACGTCAACTAGGTGCCTTCCTTCAATGGGCGAAGGCCAAACTTCCCTCTTACAATTTCTCTCCTTTTGACAGGCTCAGGAGACAACCTTTACAGACCTTTCTCTCCTCACTTTACAATTGAAAACTTGAAGAACAGAAGGAGGAGACTTAAAGGCTTTACAACACTTTTGAGCTCTTAGAATCACAGAAAAGATCACGATTTCGGTATAGGTCTGTATCTTTTCAGTGCTGAATGGGTGGGGTATTTATAGGCCCCAACCCAATTCAAAATTCGAGCTCAAAACGATCAAATCGATCAAATCCCAGAATTCTGGGATCAGGCGGTTGCACCTCTCGACTGGAGAGGTGGCACCGCCTGGCAGAGCTCGAAGACTGAGCTCTGCCGATTGCTTCTCTCTGCCAGAGCTCGAAGACTGAGCTCGATGGTTGCATCACCTGGCAGAGCTCGAAGACTGAGCTTGGTGATTGCATCACCTGGCAGAGCTCGAAACTGAGCTCGGTGGTTGCATCACCTGGCAGAGCTCCAAGCTGAGCTCAGGCTGATCCACCTCTCTGCCAGAGCTCGAAGACTGAGCTCGGTGATTGCATCACCTGGCAGAGCTCGAGACTGAGCTCAGGCTGATGCACTTCTCTGCCAGAGCTCGAAGACTGAGCTCGGTGGTTGCATCGCCTAGCAGAGCTCGAAACTTGAGCTCTGGCGGTGCTACCTCTTGGCAGAGGAGGTTGCACCGCCCAGTCTAGCTCGAAGACTGAGCTCTGGGCGGTTGCACCTCTCGGCTGGGGCGGTTGCACCTCCCAGCCTCGCAGCCCTGGCGGTTGCACCTCCTGGCTGGGGCGGTTGCACCTCCCAACCCCACAGCCCAGGCGGTTGCACCTCCTGGCTGGGGCGGTTGCACCTCCTGGTGCAATCAGGGTCCGAATGGTTCACTCCATTCGGCCCACTCTGAATCTTTTCAGGGGCCCAATTGCCCCAAGATTAAGCTAATGGGATCACCTCCCATTTTCATGCTTAATCATCATGCTAACTACGATTAACTCTAAGACAACTTCTGCAGCTTTGCTCCGATGCGTCAATCGCTTCTTCCGGCGAGTTTCCTGCCAACTTCCGTCGATCAACCGATAACCCTCGGTGATCCTTCTGCGGACATCCGGCATACTCCTGGACTTTGCGACGATCCACTTGGCGAGTTCCGACGAGCTTCGCTTGGCAAGCTTCTGGACTTCTCGGATCTGTTCTCTTTGAACCTCCGACGACCGTCCGAACTTCCGTCGAACTCTCGAACTCCCAACGTGATCATGATCTTGACTCCGGCGCAACACCTGCTGCTTGTCTTACTCTCATCGTAGTTAATCCTGCACACTTAAAACAAAACTTCAATCGAGACAATTAATCCTAAGCAATTAACCAAGTTGTCCGACATGTCATTGGTCCCTCGACGCTTCGTCCGATTCTTCGGCGCATCGTCCTCTCGTGCAGCCTATTGCCCAATCGGCCAGTTGACTCCGCAACTCCGATATCCTTGGCACAATACCCGCTCTTCTTGGCCCGATGCCCGAGTCCACGGCCCGAAGCCTTCTGTCGATACGTCGACCGATCCACTGGCCCGACGTCCAATCTTCTGACATGTTCCTTCGGCACAATATGATTTTCCTGCTTTAATTGTCTCATCCTGATCGAAGCATCCTGCGTCACTCAAAACGCATATATCAAGTAGTTTCATCATCAAAATACGAGATTCAACAATCTCCCCCTTTTTGATGATGACAACCACTTGATGACGGAGTTAAACTTAACTCCCGGAGTTTAAACAAACTCCCCCTATCAATATGCCATATTGATAGAACCTTGAATTCAAACTGAATTCAAGTCATTGCAATATTCATCATGAATACTTGCAACACGTCAACATGAACTTATGCATAAACTTATGCATCACATGTCATGTCATCAACATACTTCTCCCCCTTTGTCATCAACAAAAAGGAGAAGTACTACAATCAAGTGTGTGTGATATGGTTCAACTCATTGCATGAAGAACATAGTATCAAGTTTTATCATCATGCAATCTTGGAGCTAGAAGATTTAGCAAGTGTTACATCATGCTTAGAACATTCATGCTATCAAGTTTTAGATATGCAAGTTTTATAGCATATAAGATAGCACTTTTGGTAATGTTCAAGATAGCAAGTTCTACATCATGCAAGCTAGCAAATTAGAGATGTTCAAGAAGGCAACTCTTGCTTCTTGAAAATTTTGCTCACTTTGCTAGATGCGCAAGTTAGCATTTTTGCCTCTTGAGATAGGCAAGATAGCACATTTGCTTCTTTTGAGATAGCAACTTTTTGCTTCTCTTTAGACCAACAAGCTAGCAATTTTTACGATATACAAGTTTCACAATATATAAGCTAGCAAAAATTTCGAAAGCAAATGCAAGATAAATTTCTTGTGTAAGCTCATGATTCTTGCTTCCTATTACAATGTGCAAATTGCAAGTTTTGCTTCTTGAGATATTCAAGATAGTGATGTTCAAGAAGACAATTTTTCTTCTTGAAATAAGCAAGTTAGCAATCTTTGCTTCTTAAAATAGGTAAGCTAGCAAATCAAGTTTTTGCATCTTCTTGACTTGTACAAGCTAGCTATCTCCCCCTTTGTTATTGTCAACAAGGGAAAAACCCTTTACATCAATTTCTAAATCATGACAAAGGTAAGTAATCATTCTTATTTGTGCATCATTATAGTTTCAATGCACAAATTCATTAACATTACATTTCAAAAAATTTATGCATGATACCGAAAAATCAATCATCATCATGAGCATATCAAACATGATATTCAAGCATTTGTGATATATCATTTTGGCAGCATGATTATTGATATTCAAACGATGGTATCTAGAATTCATTACATCCTATTATGCATGATCATTAACTCCTCATTTGTATTTCATGCATTATTTCATTTCATCTCATAAGGAATATCAAGAAGAGTTATTGGATGATGAGATAAATATTTTATGAATACACAGAATATCATAAGTGTTTCATGTATCCATATTATCACATGAAGCATATTATCATTTTTAAGATTCATAACATGAATAACGTTATTACTATTTCATCAAAATCAGTTTCGAGATTCACATAATATCATGAAATCATTAATCTCGATAAAATGGGAAAAACATTTTCTTTTTAAGTGATTCTTTTAACACATCATAAAAAAGAAAAACTCATTCATAATTCAAGTGATTTACAAGATATCATAAATGAATTTATTACTTGTATTTCACCAAAATCGAGAACTCTAGAGTTAGAAAATGATTGAAGCATTTAATCTGATTGAAGAATGATTCATATTTAAAGTGTAGCATTTGTCAAATCTGAAATCATCAAGTATAACTTTAATATTTTCATTGCAACATTAAGCAAGGTTTCATTGAACATAATTTTGAATGATTCTTATAAATGCCTAAAACTTCTTTAGTTTTAATTTATGATTGACTTTATAATAGTATGCTCAAATCTTTATTTTTATGTCAAAACCATACATTATATTTAATAAACAAAGACAATGAAAAATATCAAGCCTTCCAGACAAAAGCCATGTATCGTCATTGAAAAGCAATATGAAAATCATCAAAATATACATTCTTGCTTCTATAAGATTAATCTCACTAGGTGTAAAATCATTAGATTTCTATCTTGCATTAACATAAGACATGCAATTTTCATTATCATTTTCAAGATTACAAGCATGATCATATTTTTGCATTTTCATTGTTAAATTATTAAAAATATAATTTTCAACAAAATTTAAAGAAAAAGAAAAGTGCATCATGAAAAACATCATGTAATTTCGAAGTAAATTAGGGGGATTTCGATTACCTCATCATTGTAGGCTGTTAAGGCGTAGTTTGCCGCCTTGCTTTTGTTGACTTTCTCTTCTTCGGAGGAGCTCGATTCATCCCAATTTTTGTTCTTCTTCTTGCGTTTAAAGCAAGTAGTTCCATTCTTTTTGCTTTTTAATTTTCGTTTCATTTTAAGTTCACCATCACTTGAGCTTATGCTCGAGTGGTCTTCAAATGTTCTATGTCCCAAATCCTTCCTGTTCTTTGGAAGGTTGGTTTGTTCATCATTGTCCTCATCACTTGAGTCATCGCTCAAGTGGCATTCATTTGTCCAGAGTTCCAAATCCTTCCTGTTCTTTGGAAGGTGGTTCTCAAGTTCTTCACGTGCATTGCACGTCATTTCATATGTGATCAATGAACCAATTAGTTCTTCAAGTGGAAAATGGTTCAAGTTTTTCGATTCTTGAATAGCAGTTACTTTTGAATCCCAAGTTTTAGAAAGTGAGCGCAAAACTTTGTTAACGAGTTCAAAATCCGAAAAGCTTTTACCAAGTGATTTTAAACCATTGACGACATCCGTAAAACGGGTGTACATGTCAACAACGGTTTCGCTTGGTTTCATATGAAAAAGCTCGAAATCAAGCAGTAGAATATTAACTTTCGAGTCTTTGACTCTACTAGTTCCCTCGTGCGTGATTTCAAGAGTGCGCCAAATATCGAAAGCCGTTTCACACGTAGAAATCCGATTGAACTCATTTTTGTCCAATGCGCAAAATAAGGCATTCATAGCCTTTGCGTTTAAAGAAAAATTCTTCTTCTCCAAAACCGACCATTCGTTCATCGGTTTGGAGGGAAGTTGAAAACCGTTTTCAATGATATTCCATAAATCCAGATTTAGAGAAATTAAGAAAACTCTCATTCGAGTTTTCCAATAAGTGTAGTCCAATCCGTTAAAGAACGGTGGACGAAAGACCGAACAGCCCTCTTGAAAAGTCATTTCTCTCGGGTGTAAATCCGAAATGAGAAAAACCCCGCTCTGATACCAATTGTTAGGATCAAGAGCACTAAGAGGGGGGGGGTGAATTAGTGCAGCGGAAATCTTATAATAATTTAAAAACCAAAAGCTGCGTTCGTTCAAAAACTATTATGATGCAAAAGCAAATTCTCAGTTTGTATCTAAGTGCAGTTTGCGTCTAAGCGCAGATTGCGTTTAAGCGCAGTTTTGCGTCTAAGCGCAGTTTTGCGTCTAAACTCAGATTTACGTCTAAATGCAGATTTACGTCTAAACGCAGATTTACGTCTAAACGCAGATTTACGTCTAAACGCAGATTTACGTCTAAACGCAGTTTTACGTCTAAACGCAGTTTTACGTCTAAACGCAGATTTACGTCTAAACGCAGATTTACGTCTAAACGTAGTTTTACGTCTAGACGCAGATTTACGTCTAAACTTTGAAACTCGTTTGTATACTCGCAGAAGGCAGTATGCAGTTGAAATCAAGACGTAAACGTGAACTGAAATCTGATGATTGAGCGAGGAAAGCCGATTTACGTCTGAATGCAGTTTTACGTCTAAATGTTGAAACTCGTTCGTAAAATCGTAGAGGACAGATTGCAGTTATTAATAGGATTAAAATGTAAGCGTAAACTGCAAAGAAGCTCGTTCGTAAAGGCACGGAAAACAGTTCTGCAGAATCAAACGTAAACGTAAACTGTAATGTATGAAAATACGAATTTACGTCTGAATGCAGATTTGGAAGAACAGCACTTAGAACTTGTTCGTGAAAGCGCAGAGAGCAGTAGTGATGAGGGAGGTTTGCAGTAATGATAAAGTGCTCGAAAATAAACGCAAACCAGAGATTTAGAGTGGTTCGGTCAGCCTTGACCTACTCCACTTTTGGCTTCCTCCACCAATGAGGTTGCCGACGTCAACTAGGTGCCTTCCTTCAATGGGCGAAGGCCAAACTTCCCTCTTACAATTTCTCTCCTTTTGACAGGCTCAGGAGACAACCTTTACAGACCTTTCTCTCCTCACTTTACAATTGAAAACTTGAAGAACAGAAGGAGGAGACTTAAAGGCTTTACAACACTTTTGAGCTCTTAGAATCACAGAAAAGATCACGATTTCGGTATAGGTCTGTATCTTTTCAGTGCTGAATGGGTGGGGTATTTATAGGCCCCAACCCAATTCAAAATTCGAGCTCAAAACGATCAAATCAATCAAATCCCAGAATTCTGGGATCAGGCGGTTGCACCTCTCGACTGGAGAGGTGGCACCGCCTGGCAGAGCTCGAAGACTGAGCTCTGCCGATTGCTTCTCTCTGCCAGAGCTCGAAGACTGAGCTCGATGGTTGCATCACCTGGCAGAGCTCGAAGACTGAGCTTGGTGATTGCATCACCTGGCAGAGCTCGAAACTGAGCTCGGTGGTTGCATCACCTGGCAGAGCTCCAAGCTGAGCTCAGGCTGATCCACCTCTCTGCCAGAGCTCGAAGACTGAGCTCGGTGATTGCATCACCTGGCAGAGCTCGAGACTGAGCTCAGGCTGATGCACTTCTCTGCCAGAGCTCGAAGACTGAGCTCGGTGGTTGCATCGCCTGGCAGAGCTCGAAACTTGAGCTCTGGCGGTGCTACCTCTTGGCAGAGGAGGTTGCACCGCCCAGTCTAGCTCGAAGACTGAGCTCTAGGCGGTTGCACCTCTCGGCTGGGGCGGTTGCACCTCCCAGCCTCGCAGCCCTGGCGGTTGCACCTCCTGGCTGGGGCGGTTGCACCTCCCAACCCCACAGCCCAGGCGGTTGCACCTCCTGGCTGGGGCGGTTGCACCTCCTAGTGCAATCAGGGTCCGAATGGTTCACTCCATTCGGCCCACTCTGAATCTTTTCAGGGGCCCAATTGCCCCAAGATTAAGCTAATGGGATCACCTCCCATTTTCATGCTTAATCATCATGCTAACTACGATTAACTCTAAGACAACTTCTGCAGCTTTGCTCCGATGCGTCAATCGCTTCTTCCGGCGAGTTTCCTGCCAACTTCCGTCGATCAACCGATAACCCTCGGTGATCCTTCTGCGGACATCCGGCATACTCCTGGACTTTGCGACGATCCACTTGGCGAGTTCCGACGAGCTTCGCTTGGCAAGCTTCTGGACTTCTCGGATCTGTTCTCTCTGAACCTCCGACGACCGTCCGAACTTCCGTCGAACTCTCGAACTCCCAACGTGATCATGATCTTGACTCCGGCGCAACACCTGCTGCTTGTCTTACTCTCATCGTAGTTAATCCTGCACACTTAAAACAAAACTTCAATCGAGACAATTAATCCTAAGCAATTAACCAAGTTGTCCGACATGTCATTGGTCCCTCGACGCTTCGTCCGATTCTTCGGCGCATCGTCCTCTCGTGCAGCCTATTGCCCAATCGGCCAGTTGACTCCGCAACTCCGATATCCTTGGCACAATACCCACTCTTCTTGGCCCGATGCCCGAGTCCACGGCCCGAAGCCTTCTGTCGATACGTCGACCGATCCACTGGCCCGACGTCCAATCTTCTGACATGTTCCTTCGGCACAATATGATTTTCCTGCTTTAATTGTCTCATCCTGATCGAAGCATCCTGCGTCACTCAAAACGCATATATCAAGTAGTTTCATCATCAAAATACGAGATTCAACAGGTGCAACCTCTTCTGTCAAGAGGTAGCACCGCCAGAGCTCAAGTTTCGAGCTCTGCCAAGAGGTGCAACCACCGAGCTCGGTCTTCGAGCTCTGGCAGAGAGGTGCAACCTCTTTGGATAGGAGATGCATCGCCTGAGCTCGGTCTTCGAGCTCTGGCAGAGAGGTGCAACCACCTCTGGTAGAGAGGTGCATCAGCCTGAGCTCAGTTTCGAGCTCTACCAGGTGATGCAACCACCGAGCTCAAGTTTCGAGCTCTGCCAGGCGGTGCAACCACCGAGCTCAGTCTTCGAGCTCTGGCAGAGTGGTGCAATCGCCTGAGCTCAGTCTACGAGCTCTGCCAGGCGGTGCCACCTCTCCAGTTAAGAGGTGCAACCGCCTGATCCCAGAATTCTGGGATTTGATCGATTTGATCGTTTTGAGCTCCAAATTTGAATTGGGTTGGGGCCTATAAATACCCCACCCATTTAGCACTGAAAAGCAACAGATCCACACCGAATTCTTGATCTTTTCAGTGATTCTAAGAGCTCAAATTTGTGTAAAGTCCTAAAGTTCTCCTCCTTCTGTTCTTCAAGTCTTGAGTTGTAAAGTGAGGAGAGAAAGGATCTGTAAAGGTTGTCTCCTGAGCCTGTCAAAAGGAGAGAAACTGTAAAAGGGCAGTTAGCCTTCGCCCATTGAAGGAAGGCAGCTAGTTGACGTCGGTGACCTCGTCGGAGGAGGAAGCCAAAAGTGGAGTAGGTCAAGACTGACCGAACCACTCTAAATCTCTGGTTTGCTTTTACCTTGAGCACTTTATCATTACTGCAAACCTCCTACATTGCTACTGCCCTCTGCGCCTTTACAAACGAGTTTCTAAGCTCTGATCTTTCAGAATCTGCATTCAAACGTAAATCGTGTTTTCGTACGATCTTCACACTGCAGTTTACGCTTACATTCGGATTCCATTTATAACTGCAAATTGCTTTCTACGTAAAACGCTTTTCAAGGTTCAAAACTGCTTTTAGACGCAAAACTACATTTAGACGTAAAATTACGTTTAGACGTAAAACTGCGTTTAGACGCAAAACTGCGTTTAGACGTAAAACTACGTTTAGACGTAAAACTGCGTTTAGACGTAAAACTGCGTTTAGACGTAAAACTGCGTTTAGACGTAAAACTGCGTTTGGACGTAAAACTGAGTTTAGACACAAACTGTGATTAGACGCAAACTGTGCTTAGACGCAAACTGTGTTTAGACACAAACTGCGCTTAGACGCAAAACTGCGCTTAGACGCAAACTGCACTGTGATTCTGCTTTTATATCGAAATCGTTTTTTATCGGACGAACTCAGCTTTCGTTTTTAAATTACTGTAAGATTTCCGCTGCACTAATTCACCCCCCCCCCTCTTAGTGCTCTCGATCCTAACAATTGGTATCAGAGCAGGGTATTTCTCATTTCGGATTTACACCCGAGAGAAATGACTTTTCAAGAGGGCTGTTCGGTCTTTCGTCCACCGTTCTTTAACGGATTGGACTACACTTATTGGAAAACTCGAATGAGAGTTTTCTTAATTTCTCTAAATCTGGATTTATAGAATATAGTTGAAAACGGTTTTCAATTTCCCTCTAAACCGATGAACGAATGGTCGGTTTTAGAGAAGAAGTATTTTTCTTTAAACGCAAAGGCTATGAATGCCTTATTTTGCGCTTTGGACAAAAATGAGTTCAATCGGGTTTCTTTGTGCGAAACGGCTTTCGATATTTGGCGCACTCTTGAAATCACACACGAGGGAACTAGTAGAGTCAAAGACTCGAAAGTTAATATTTTACTGCATGATTTCGAGCTTTTTCATATGAAACCAAGCGAAACCGTTGTCGACATGTTCACCCGTTTTACGGATGTCGTCAATGGTTTAAAATCACTTGGTAAAAGCTTTTCGGATTTTGAACTCATTAACAAAGTTTTGCGCTCACTTTCTAAAACTTGGGATTCAAAAGTAACTGCTATTCAAGAATCAAAAAACCTAAACAACTTACCACTTGAAGAACTAATTGGTTCATTGATGACATATGAAATGGTGCACAATGCACATGATGAACATGTTGAACACAATCACCTTCCAAAGAACAGGAAGGATTTGGAACTCTGGACAAATGAATGCCACTTGAGCGATGACTCAAGTGATGAGGACAATGATGAACAAACCAACCTTCCAAAGAACAGGAAGGATTTGAGACATAGAACATTTGAAGACCACTCGAGCATAAGCTCAAGTGATGGTGAACATAAACTACAAATGAAACGAAAATTAAAAAGCAATCGAACTACTTGCTTTAAACACAAGAAGAAGAACAAAAATTGGGATGAATCGAGCTCCTCCGAAGAAGAGAAAGTCAACAAAAGCAAGGCGGCAAACTACGCCTTACTAGCCTACGACATTGAGGTAATTAAAATGCCTTTGGTTTATTTTGAAATTACTTGATGCTTTCATGATATATTTTTTTTTTTAGTTTAGAATTAATTTTCTTGAAAATTACATGTTTAAAAATAAAAATACAAAAATTATGATCATTTCGAAAATAATATTGCATATTTTATGATAATCAAACAAAATGATTTTGATCATGGTTAAGAAGTAATAATGTGTATCATAACATTGTTGAATGAAATCACGTTTGATTTAAAGTAATGCATAAAGATGTAATATGAAATGGTTATTAACAATTTTATGCATGTGATTTTAAGTTATCCATGATCATGAGCTTGTTTGATCTTCTTGACTTAATTTCAAGATCTATAGCAAAAATCATGTTTGAATATATGAAAGTGTTAATTTCATTTTCGGATTCACTTAACAATTGGTATTCTAACAATCGGATTTTCTCATACACTTATGAAAAATATTTTTCTAAAATGGATTTGATGAAATGATTCATGCTTATAAACTCCATCTTGAAATATGAATGATAGTGTTTTTGCTTGCAAAGATTTGTTTCACATTCATATCTCCTATGATTCGTGTGCAGACAAAGAATTTATAAATCATAACACAATGTGATTTCTTATGCAAAAATAAAGTGCTTTTGTGATTCTTTGCTAAAGAGAATAATTATTAAAATCATGATCTTGATAACATGAAGCTCTTTATAAATCAAGATCGTTCATTATGCTCCCTACATTTATCAAAAAGGAGTTCTTCAAATGAAATGCAATTCAATGAAGTGTCATATTGATATCTTGAAACTTGGAATATTTTAAAATGTGATCTTGATAAGAATGTTTCAAGTTGCTCTTTGTACTATATCTTTTCGAATGAATCATGAGCCTTGATATCATATATTTCATAATACAAGATTTCTTTGCCTTATGTCTTGAACTTTCATGCTTATCTTAATTTGGCATATAAAGACTAAGGCATGCTTAGATGAAAAGGAATCTCTTAAAAAATGCTTTTCCCATTTGATCGAGATTAATGATTTCATGATATTTTGTGAATCTCGAAATTAATTTTAATGACTAGATTATGAATTTCAAATTAATAATTTGATTTGAATAAGTTTTATCTAAATCATAATCTTGATCTTGCAAAATTGAAGTCACAAATAATATCTTGTGGTATTCATGAATTGATACTCACAATATGAAAGCATTGATATTCATGACTTGAATTGGATTGAAACATTGTATGCTTAATTTAATCATTCTCCTATGTTTCAAAAATTCCTTAAATGCCTTATGTGATGATTGAAAACTAATCTGCTTTATGATGAATTATGAATCATGACTTGATCTATGATATAAATGCCTTGAAATGATTGAAATATTTAACACTTTTATGCTCTATCCCCCTACTTTCTTCTTGTTTTCAATGATAAAATGGGGAGAAGTTTTGATCATGTATGGTAGGATATAATTTGACAAAATTGATACCATCATGATATGAAACATTTATGATGTACAATTATGCATGCAATACTTGTGCTTTCTAATTATGATGTGATGTATTGCATATGATGTAAATCATGATTTAAAATGCTATGAGTGCCAAGTTACACATTTTGAGAAGAAATTGTTATATTGAAATATTAATGTAATTATGAATGGTGATATGATATCATGCATGTAATACTTCAATTTATGATAATGATGCATGCAATGATAAAATATTCATGATGAAAAATTATCTTGACATTCATAACTTGATTATTCATCATTTGTCATGATTTTGAAATCGTTGTAAAAGGAAAAGAGAACTACAAAACTGTATTCTCTCTTTCTTTTTTTTTCAATGACAAAGGGGGAGATAGCTAGCTTGTACAAGTCAAGAAGATGCAAAAACTTGATTGCTAGCTTACCTATTTTAAGAAGCAAAGATTGCTAACTTGCTTATTTCAAGAAGAAAAATTGTCTTCTTGAACATCACTATCTTGAATATCTCAAGAAGCAAAACTTGCAATTTGCACATTGCAATAGGAAGCAAGAATCATGAGCTTACACAAGAAATTTATCTTGCATTTGCTTTCGAAATTTTTGCTAGCTTATATATTGTGAAACTTGTATATCATAAAAATTGCTAGCTTGTTGGTCTAAAGAGAAGCAAAAAGTTGCTATCTCAAAAGAAGCAAATGTGCTATCTTGCCTATCTCAAGAGGCAAAAATGCTAACTTGCGCATCTAGCAAAGTGAGCAAAATTTTCAAGAAGCAAGAGTTGCCTTCTTGAACATCTCTAATTTGCTAGCTTGCATGATATAGAACTTGCTATCTTGAACATTACCAAAAGTGCTATCTTATATGTTATAAAACTTGAATATCTAAAACTTGATAGCATGAATGTTCTAAGCATGATATAACACCTGCTAAATCTTCTAGCTCCAAGATTGCATGATGATAAAACTTGATATTATGATTTTCATGCAATAAGTTGAATCAATATCACAAACACTTGATTGTGATACTTCTCCTTTTTGTTGATGACAAAGGGGGAGAAGTATGTTGATGAAAGTATGTTGATGACATGACATGTGATGCATAAGTTTATGCATATGTTCATGTTGACGTGTTGCAAGTATTCATGATGAATATTGCAATGACTTGAATTCAGTTTGAATTCAAGGTTCTATCAATATGGCATATTGATAGGGGGAGTTTGTTTAAACTCCGGGAGTTAAGTTTAACTCCGTCATCAAGTGGTTGTCATCATCAAAAAGGGGGAGATTGTTGAATCTCGTATTTTGATGATGAAACTACTTGATATATGTTTATGATTTAATCTGCGTTTTGAGTGACGCAGGATGCTTCGATCAGGATGAGACAATTAAAGCAGGAAAATCATGTTGTGCCGAAGGAACATGTCAGAAGATTGGACGTCGGGCCGGTGGATCGGTCGGCGTATCGACAGAAGGCTTCGGGCCGTGGACTCGGGCATCGGGCCAAGAAGAGCGGGTATTGTGCCAAGGATATCGGAGTTGCGGAGTCAACTGGCCGATTGGGCAATAGGCTGCACGAGAGGACGATGCGCCGAAGAATCGGACGAAGCGTCGAGGGACCAATGACATGTCGGACAACTTGGTTAATTGCTTAGGATTAATTGTCTCGATTGAAGTTTTGTTTTGTTGTGCAGGATTAACTATGATAACAATGAAGACATAAAGCGAAACAAAGTGTCGGAGTCAAGCGCGAAGGATTTGTTGCGAGTTCGAGAGTTCGACGGAAGTCCGAAGGTTCGTCGGGAATGCTACCGGAACTAGCCGAGAATGAGTTGGGAGCTTGCCGAAGGCTTTTTCGGAAGCTCGCCGGAAGGTTCGTTGGAAGTTCGCGGAGCTCGCCGAGAAAGATCGGAGCTTGCCGACGAAGCTCGTTGAAACTCGCTAAGATCAAATCGTGAAGTCTAGGAGCTTGCCGGGAGTCCGCAGAATGGTTTCCGAGAATTCATCGGAAGACCGCCGGAAGTTTGCCGGAAGCTCGCCAGAAGAAGTCTTGACTTGCGGACTTTGTAATAACTTAGAAAATGTCTTTAAATTCATAGTTAGCACGTTAATTAGGGTTAGGATTAGGTGTTAATCCTATAACCCAAGTATGGGCCAATTAGGCCCAAGTTCGGACTGGTTTGGACCAAGTTTGGAGCCAAACCAAGTGAGCTGGAATAGTGAAAGAGGTGCCACCGCCAGGGTTGGAGGTAGCACCGCCCAGGCTATGTCTTCCAGCGAAGACTGGGCGGTGCAACCGCCCCAGCCAAGAGGTGCAACCGCCCAGGATATGTCTCCCAGCGAGACTGGGCGGTGCAACCGCCCCAGCCAAGAGGTGCAACCGCCCAGGGCTCAGTCTCCAAGCGAGACTGGGCGGTGCAACCTCCTCTGTCAAGAGGTAGCACCGCCAGAGCTCAAGTTTCGAGCTCTGCCAAGAGGTGCAACCACCGAGCTCGGTCTTCGAGCTCTGGCAGAGAGGTGCAACCTCTTTGGACAGGAGATGCATCGCCTGAGCTCGGTCTTCGAGCTCTGGCAGAGAGGTGCAACCACCTCTGGTAGAGAGGTGCATCAGCCTGAGCTCAGTTTCGAGCTCTACCAGGTGATGCAACCACCGAGCTCAAGTTTTGAGCTCTGCCAAGCGGTGCAACCACCGAGCTCAGTCTTCGAGCTCTGGCAGAGTGGTGCAATCGCCTGAGCTCAGTCTACGAGCTCTGCCAGGCGGTGCCACCTCTCCAGTCAAGAGGTGCAACCGCCTGATCCCAGAATTCTGGGATTTGATCGATTTGATCGTTTTGAGCTCCAAATTTGAATTGGGTTGGGGCCTATAAATACCCCACCCATTCAGCACTGAAAAGCAACAGATCCACACCGAATTCTTGATCTTTTCAGTGATTCTAAGAGCTCAAATTTGTGTAAAGTCCTAAAGTTCTCCTCCTTCTGTTCTTCAAGTCTTGAGTTGTAAAGTGAGGAGAGAAAGGATCTGTAAAGGTTGTCTCCTGAGCCTGTCAAAAGGAGAGAAACTGTAAAAGGGCAGTTAGCCTTCGCCCATTGAAGGAAGGCAGCTAGTTGACGTCGGTGACCTCGTCGGAGGAGGAAGCCAAAAGTGGAGTAGGTCAAGACTGACCGAACCACTCTAAATCTCTGGTTTGCTTTTACCTTGAGCACTTTATCATTACTGCAAACCTCCTACATTGCTACTGCCCTCTGCGCCTTTACAAACGAGTTTCTAAGCTCTGATCTTTCAGAATCTGCATTCAAACGTAAATCGTGTTTTCGTACGATCTTCACACTGCAGTTTACGCTTACATTCGGATTCCATTTATAACTGCAAATTGCTTTCTACGTAAAACGCTTTTCAAGGTTCAAAACTGCTTTTAGACGCAAAACTACATTTAGACGTAAAATTACGTTTAGACGTAAAACTGCGTTTAGACGCAAAACTGCGTTTAGACGTAAAACTACGTTTAGACGTAAAACTGCGTTTAGACGTAAAACTGCGTTTAGACGTAAAACTGCGTTTAGACGTAAAACTGCGTTTAGACGCAAAACTGCGTTTAGACGTAAAACTGCGTTTAGACGTAAAACTGCGTTTAGACGTAAAACTGCGTTTGGACGTAAAACTGAGTTTAGACGCAAACTGCGCTTAGACGCAAACTGTGCTTAGACGCAAACTGTGTTTAGACACAAACTGCGCTTAGACACAAAACTGCGCTTAGACGCAAACTGCACTATGATTCTGCTTTTATATCGAAATCGTTTTTTATCGGACGAACGCAGCTTTCGTTTTTAAATTACTGTAAGATTTCCGCTGCACTAATTCACCCCCCCCCCTCTTAGTGCTCTCGATCCTAACAGTCACTATATATAATATACAAATTCTCCCCAAGTATTCACAGTAAGAATCTACTGTAGATCTAATCTAACCTGAGATGAGAACACTACATAGATGATTGAGAACAATCTCTCTATGTTGTTCTTATCTTCTTCCCTTTCCTTCTCTTGTTTTTCTGTCATTTTCTCCTCTTTTTTTGAATCAAGTTGCTATTACAATTCTCTGCCCCTGCTACTATAGTTTTCTCTCTATTTTCACAACCACGACACCCCCCTTATTAGATCTAGGATTAGGGGAAAAGGGGGGTGGCTATGGGTTGAACTCATGAGCTGTTAACGCAACACCAACTTGGTTTCTCTCTCATGTCTCCGTGAAGGGATCACAACCCACTCAAAATTGCCTAAATCTAAAATTTGTTCCCTTAATTATGCACTTTTATTGTTTCGATAAAATTAACCGATGAACCAGATGTCATATCCAAGTTTTCAGGAACTAGAACATTATCGTATGAGAGAGAGAGAGAGAGAGAGAGAGAGAGCAACATGGTTTTACTTTCATCCACCCACTCTTGAGTCACACCTAGATGAAGCACCACTCTAGGATAGTCCATCGCCTAGTATCTCCAAAGTCCACCGACTTCACTGAAAATGGTGCACATTGTCTGGGTCCTAGGCCTCTGCCCCTACCAGTACAATCTCCGCTGCTCACCGCTTCCTGCCTAGCAACTTGACTGGCAACACTGTGGCATATTCTTCAAGAGTACCCGCCTCTGCGTCGTCTTACCCCATGCTAAGGCCTTCTGAACCCAACTTCGCCTTTGCAAGTTGAGTCACCTTAGTTCCTCCATCAAATGCTTCTCCGAGATAATGTGCATGTGCCCAGAAGCTCCCTCCATCTTTGGCACCATACAAGATGAGTCCGCTCCATCAGAATGAAGGACTCATGGGACAACATGATCCTGCTCGTACCTCTCCAAGAGTTCATGTCCTTGACCTCTGTCCAAGGAGAGCACTGTGCTTACGCTCCATGTTCCATCTTCTATGCTAGCTCCCTTCATGCGGCTTAGGTACTTCGTTAAGTTACACCTAAGTTGCTCCACTCCTCGTTTTGCATTGAGTTGATGGTGGCCCTCACGCCCACCATTCCATGGGTCAGCCGTCCCATTGAGTCTGATCTCCATATTGACTCCAAGTGTGTCTTTATTTGTGTTGCCTTAGGTCACTCCCCCATTTGATCTTACAATGCATCCACCATTGCATTCTCTCAAGCGAAATCATGCAACGACTCCTCGCCACTCACTCGATCCATTGAGCTTCGTGGAGTTGTTGTTTGTTGAGGTACTCCTCCTCAACATGTGCGGTCTGTTGCATATGATTCTCTCTCTGGAGTACCGAGACTTATCCCTCCTGGATATCTATCCCGTTGGAGCAACATCTCTCTTCGTTTCGGAGACCACTATCCCCTTCGGACTACTCCGATTTGCTGAACAAACTATGCATTGTTTTACCTCCTGTAAATGCACTTGTTAGATTATGACTCTATGTCAATACAGCCCCCGCTGCACCACTCAAGGCCTAGCAACATGCTAAACTTGCTGCACACTTCAGCCTCCTACGGACGTATCCTTCACATGCTGAAGATAAAGTTTCAATGCTCCATGGCGCCGAGTTTCAGTCACCTTGGGATGGCCGCGAACATTCTATCGTCCACATACAAGCCCGTGCATGAGCATCGAATTCTTCGAGTTAGCAATTCCCCTCACCTCTGTGAGCTTTGCACAACTCTTTTGGTCACTGAGCAACTCATTCCACCTTGCATGGTCTCATTCTTTACCAAGCACCTTGCTTGCCTTAAGCACCATCAAGTATAGTTGTCAACGTTAAGTCATAGCTCAAACTCAGCCATCCCAACCTATGTGCGCTCCACATTCTTCCAAGCTTGCCTGTTCTAATGGTGCCTCTTGCACGAAGGGTTGACCATTTCTCTGAATGTCAATCTCAGATGTCCGCTCCTCCGAGCGACTCCTTTTTCCTACATCTCCATGCCCGTTTTCCCCCAAACAATCGCGAGTGTGGTGACTGCCCTCAACGCAGCCCCACTAGGTCCCCCACGTTTGCATGCTAAGTGTTTCTATGAGTGCTTGTCCTGCTCTGATACCATCTGTCACAGATTTAGCTGGTTTTGCCTATGTCGTGCGGCACCCTTACGTGTTCGTCCGCAAAGGTTAGCCTCCCCGAAGCCTCCCATGGTCCCTTAGGACCCACAAAAGAGAAAATAGGTTAGAGAAAATGCCTCACTCGGGATCCACAAGCAAAATTTCTGAAAACACTTCATAGACAATGCAAATTACAAACAGACTTTACAAGCTCTGAATAGTTGCACAACAAAGGGTCAAAATGGTCCATTACAGACCAAAAATCTCTCACAAGTGTCCACATGACATAACCTTTATTTACAAGCCTAAAGTGGCCACCAAACCCAACTAAAATGGGACTATTAACCCTTCGGTTGTCCCTCTACATGCTGTGCAAAGCATGAACATACCAAAAGACACAGACATACATAAGCATTACGTCAAACATCCTGTTTAGAAGTTTTTCTGTGACAAATAGTTGCTGCCCTCTCTCGCCTTTTGTGTCAACGATTTTGACGTCAAAGGATTTTACTAAAATACAACACACATAGTTCAAAACCAATCTTTTGCATGAACAACCTGGCTTTGATACCACTGTTGAGAAATCTAGGGGCGACATCACATGCGTAGCGGAAGAACATTAAAACAAAATCCCCAATTTCCCAAATATATTTTTGTCATCATGTGAAGATTAATGCGTAAAAAATCTGGAAACTTAAAACTGCATATAAGATAGATTGTGTTACCTATGGAGATCGTATATCCCTGAATCCCTACAGATCTCTATGAGAGGGTGAAGGAGGTAAAGCGCTCTCCTCTCTAGCAGTGATCTACACGGTAGGGCTACAACGATGCTCCTCAAAACTCCAGGCTTGCTCTGAGGAGAAGAGGAGGAGAATAGAAGAGGCTACCAAAAAGCTCTAGCCTATGAACCATTGGTTCCCTCATATTTATATAGGTCCCCTATCAACATAACTATAATGGATCCAGCCTTATTGGGTATTGGATCTCCATTCAACTACCCAAGCCTCTTAGGTTAGTTGATATCTATCCAATAATCACTCATTGACTCTTATTGGATCTCATCCATAGGATCCAATAATTCAAGGACTTATTAGATATCCAATAAGATAAGGGCTCCAACGGATATCTTATATCTGAATCTCTACTCACGCAATGCCTACCATATATGTGTGACCCTCTAGGCTCAATATTGAGCTAACCGTGAGTCAGACCTATTAGAACTCCTTCTGACTCAATGAATTATTATCTCTGTAATAATTCACTCGGCTCATCGACTATGAACATACTAGACCTCTATGCTATAGTCCCCAAACGATACAGGGGAATCCAATTAATTGGACTTGTCTGTCCTCAATTATCGTGTACCTATAGTCCCTCATCCATATAATATCCCAAAGACCATATACCAGGCATTGTACTATCAGACCTATATGGTTTCTAATCGAGTCTTGCTCTAATCGGATTCTCCTAGATAACTCTTTCTCTCTCAATCCGAATGACCTTGACCATGGATTTGTCTGAGCAAGAAGATATGAGATATTTCTCTCATGACACCGAGAGTGGATGATCCTCTATCAACACTCAATAGTCCTTATAAGGTTGGCTACCACTCCTAGTGACCAACTGTGCTAGATCTGATACCTCCAAACCTATAAGTCCGGTATCAAATAGTGGAGTACTCATATAGGACATCCTTAATATCTCAAGTCTAAGGACCAAATACACCACTAGGACTACGAAATCGCTATCTGACAATAAAGCATCATTAATCATCTAGTATTCCATAAGCGGATCAATCAGTAAACTCATTCTCTAATGAGCACGTGCATTGTATCCCTAGTGTCTCCACACGAGTAGTTATGAGACCAGCTGCATCCATCATATAGATAGATATATAGTATACTAGTCTATCCAGTTATCTCGATGTCCCTCTCGAGTAACCTATGACCGGGATTATTTAGGGTCTATGTTTAAAGGTAAATCGATCTCATTATCATGATTTCATCACGATCCGATTCTCATTGCACAGATCCATGGACATCACAATATATTCAAGCAATAAATAATATAAAATGATAAAATTCTAAATAATAATAATAAGTAAAAAAGATTGTGTATCAAGTCACATGTGTCATCACTTACGTGATTGACTTGTAGGGCACCTATGACTAGCACTAAGTGTCATGTCCTTTCTATTTTTTAGAAGGTTGTTCTCAAGTTCATCATATGCTATATACGTCATTTCATAGGTCATCAAGGACTCGATAAGTCTTTCAAGCGAAAATTTATTTAGATCCTTTACTTCTTGTATTGTCGTTACTTTAGAATCTCAACTTTTTGGAACGGATTTTAATATCTTGTTGATAAGTTCAAAATTAGAAAAACATTTATTATGTGTTTTTAAACTATTAATGATATCTGTAAAATAGGTATACATGTCTCCAATGGTCTTGTTTGGTTTCATGTGAAACACCTCATAGCTATAAACTAAAAGATTATTTATTGACTCTTTAACCCTACTTGTGCCTTCGTGTGTGACTTTGTGCCAAATATCATGTGTAGTTTCACATATAGAAACCCGATTAAATTCGTCTTCTTTTCTAAATCATTTCATTCGTTCATTGGTTCGGAAGACTTCATAAAATCACTTTTAACAATGTTTCATAACTCGAAATTTATAGAAAGCAAGTTCTAGTTTTCCAATACATGTAATTTGTCCTATTGAACATAGGAGGACGAGTGATAGAAAAACCCTCTTGATTATCGGTAAAAATTATTTCTCTTGGTTGTTAAACCAAATGAGAAAAACTTGACTTTGATACCAATTGTTATGGTCAAAATTGACACTAAGGAGGGTGGGGGGGATGAATTAATGCTTACAATAAAAATTATGTTGATTCGAAAAACTTTAATGATTTGAAAAGCTTGATTTGATGAAATCCGTATCAGAAATGATATCGAAAGTGTGCTTCAATTGAAGTAAATGTAATAAGCAATTAAAATAGAAAATAATAGTAATAAAGAGCAGAAAGAGAGTATACACCAAATTTATAGTGGTTCAGTCATCGTGACCTACATCGACTCCCGATTCCTAGGCCACTAACATCTATGGATCTTCCTTCAATAGGTGAATATTAACTATCCATTTACAACTCTTTCTCCTTTTTACAAGTTTAGGACACAACCTTTACAAACCTCAGACCCCTCTTAGAATGGTCACAAAGTTAAAGGAGGGGGAGGACACTTAGTACTTTTTTAAAATTTTACAACTCAAAATCTCAAGATTTTTGTTCACACTTTCAGTATCTTTCATGCAAGAAAAAGTGGGGTATTTATAGGCCCTAATAAGTTCAAAAATGGAGTCAAAAAGTATCTTATCCCTGATTTCTAGGATACTAACGATACTATCATCATTATTGGGTGGTACCACTACTTGTAGACTAACATTAAATAGAACCACCGCTCAGTCTGGGTAGTATGATCGCCTAACAAAGCTTCGGAAACTAAGTTCTAGTGGTACTATCGCTTGATAGCATTAACTACCGACGGTACCACCTTTCAGACCACTTGGGAGGCCAAGCCTTAAGCGGTTCCATTGCCCAGTCTAAACGGTGCCATCGCCTAATGTGGCTTCAAGTGGCTGAATGGGCCATCCAACCAGCCCAATTCAATCCTGTTTTGGGCCTAGTTAGCCCCTAATTGAGTTAGTAGGATTTCTCCCAAAACTAACTCAAATTAAAGTCCTAGTTATGATAGTTAAATCTAAAACAATTATGATATAAGCAATTTAAGTTGTTCGACACATAAATTGTTCAACCAAACTCTCAGTGAATTTTCGATGAACTCTTGGTGATCTTTTGGCAAACTCTTAATAAATTTTCGACAAGCTTTCGGTGAACTCTCAATGAGCTTTCATTGCATCATCTGATCCTTTGGTGTATCCCCCGATTCATCCAGCCCGATGCCCGATCATTGACTCTGACCCAACATTCGATTCTTCTTTAATTATTTTACCTTTCTCACAATCGTAATTAGTCCTACATCACTTGTCTCAATACATGGATTAGATCATTAATTTATCAATTGATTTCATTATCAAAATCCGAGATTCAACGATTGTTATGAAATTATATACAATTAGTCATTTTGTGGAAACTATAGTTTATTTGGACTTAAGCCAATTATTGAAAATCAAATAGGTTATTTGGACTAAAGCCAATTATTGTTATTAAGAGATTAAAAAATAATTTTAACACGCTATCAATAATATTATATGATAATTTAGAAGAATATGAGTATATGGCTTGTAGCTATAGTATATCGTAGTCTTCCAATCATTGATGAAATTAATAAGGCACACATAGACATAAAAATCATGTCTAATATCATTCAATGATATTATATCATGCTTTTGATTAATGGTTCATGATATTCAAAGAAATTGATACCGATTGTGTTTATCTTTTTGTCTCTTTCAATATACGTATCAACCATATTTTAAAGCTGAACATCTTTATAGATTCATTATGTGTGTATTCAACAAAAGAAATCTACTATTAGAGTTGTGGAAAAAGTCTATACACATGAAATTCTTAGAAAATTTATGCATAGAAAAATGTAATTGTAGATTTTTATTCTTATGTTGAAAATTTAGATCCGGCAAGAATACATTTGAGAACTAGAAATGTATTTATATAAGTTTGAAACACAATTAAAAGCAAAGCATGCATTTATAGTTGGTGTTATGGAGTATTTATGATAAGGCTTGTGAAGATCTATGTAAGAAATTAGAACTACAAATTTCATAACAAAGTTAGTATTATTGTTGTTATTGTATGTGTAGCAAGTCATTTCATTGAACACAAGAAGAGTTTAATAATTCTTGGAAATCAAATGGTACATTTGGGTCTAAGCCTATTAAATCATGTCTAATATCATTCAACGGTATTATATTATGTTTCTTTATTAAGGGTTGATGAGTTTCATATAAAATTTAGTGTTATTGCTGCTAATATATAAGTAGCTAGTCAAAATATGCAACTTTTAACAATAATTGAAAATAAAAATGATAATAGGGACCTAAGCAAGTAATAAAGAATCCATTTGTCTATATGAATGATATATAGTTACCATAATCCATTTGCATTGTACAAGTATTTAACAAAGTTAAAAGCAAAGCATGATTTTATAGTTAATGGTATGGAGTAGATGTGATAAAGCTTGCAAAGATTTATTTAAGAAATCAATACTACAATGTCCATATCAAATTTAGTATAATAGATGTTAATTTATAAATAAGTAGTTACTTTATGTTACTCGACAAGATCTTTAATAATAATTAAAAATCAAACAAATTATTTAGACCTAAGACAACTATTGGTGTTAGGACATTTGAAAAATATTTTAAATTATCAATAATATTATATGATACTCTAGGAGAATATAAGTGCATGGTTTACAACTACATCAAAGTTTTCACATCATTGATGAAAATAATAAGTCATAGAAAGACATGAAAATCATGTCTAATATCATTCAATCATATTATTTTTTGCTTTTGATTAAGGATTCATCAGTTTCATACAGAATTTATTGTTATTACTGTCAATTAATTTATAAGTAGTTAATCATTTTATGCAACCCAAGAAAACTATTAACAATAATTGGAAATCAAATGTACATTGGCAGCCTAAGCATGTATAAAAGAATCCATTCACCAATATGAATAATATATATCTACAGGAATCCATTTGCATGTAACAAATTTAAAGCAAAGATCCATTTGCATTCGTCTATTTGTGATATTGTTTGTCAAGATTCATACAAGAAATTAGAACTATAAAGTTTGGTGTTATTGTTGTTAATTTATAAATAGCTATCATTTTATGCAACCCGAGAAAACCTTTAATAATCATTAGAAATCAAATGAATCATTTTGGCCTATGCCAATCATTGGTATTAAGACATCAAAATAATATTTTTGATAAGCTATCAATCTTTTTATAGTTTATGCTAGGGAATATTTTTTATAAAACATGTCCAGAACTATCTAAGAAATTTACTACAAATATCATATCAAATTTAGGGTTATTGGTGTTAATTTATAAGTAGTTAGCCATTTTAGGCAACCTAATCAGACCTTTAATAGTCATTGGAAATCAAATAGATCATTTGGATTTAAAGATATATCTAAAAAATATTTTAGATAAGCTATCAATTGCTAAAGGAGAATAGAAGTATATGGTTTATAACTATAGTACCTCGTAGTCTTTATATCTTTATTAAAGAATAATATGTCACCTATATACATGAATATCATATCTAATATGAATCAATCAATGATATCATATCTATCTGTTGTAGTATCATTATCATATTTATATATAGTAAGATTTATATACAATTATTTACAACCTTTTCTTTATAATAATATATTAGTATCCTTATGTTCAAAATTGATATTTATGTATATGAATGATATATAATTACAATGATCCAATTGAGTATGTAGCAAACTTAAAAACAAAGGATGATTTTATAGTTAATGATATAGAGTAATTGTGATAAAGCTTGTCTATATCAAAAATCAGTACTACAAAGATAAGATAATATTATAATAAATATTAATTTATAAGAATAGTCATTTTATGTAACCTGAGAATGTCTTTAATAAAGTAGAAATCAAATAGAATATTTAGACCCAAACCAATTATTAATCTTATGATAACTAAAAGTTATTTTAAGTAAGCTATTAATAATATTATATGATGCTTTAGAGAATATGAGTACATGGTTTATAGCTACAGTATATCATAGCGTTCATATCATTGATGAAAATCATATCTAATATGATTCAATAATATTATGCTTTTGATTAAGGGTTCATGAGTTTGACATAAAATTTAGTAGTGTTGTTAATTTATAAGTAGTAATTCATTTTATGTAAGTCGAGGAGACCTTTAATAATCATTGGAAATCAAATGGATAATTGAGACCTAAGTATGTAATTTG
Source organism: Musa acuminata AAA Group (assembly GCF_036884655.1). Taxonomy (NCBI): domain Eukaryota; kingdom Viridiplantae; phylum Streptophyta; class Magnoliopsida; order Zingiberales; family Musaceae; genus Musa; species Musa acuminata. The sequence continues at coordinate 12,812,268 of NC_088331.1, forward strand.
GTCGATATGAATTATACATAGATACTAGAATCCATTTTAAGTAACGTATGTTTTTATAGTTTATGATGTGAATAATTTATGACAAATATGGTCAATATCCATCAAAGAAATTAGTACTATAAAGATCATAACAAGTTTAGCATTATAGACATTAATTTATAAGTAGTTATTCATGTTATGAAACGACCTTTAACAATCATTGAAAATCAAACGGACTATTTAGACATAAGCCAATAATAGGTTTTAAGATAAACAAAACATTTACTTAATAAGTTATCAATTATATTATATGATATTTTAGGAGAATAAGAACACATGGTTTTTACCTGCACTACCTTGTAGTGTTCACATGATTGATGAAAAATAATAAATCACACATAGACATGAAAATCATGTCCAATATCATACAATGATATTATATAATATTTTTTATTAAGATCTATTAGTAAAAAGGAGATCTATGTTAAAGGAATTAGTAATATATCAGGAGAATTTTATACAAGAGGTCGTGGATATACTTTATGATAATAGAATCCATGGATAACAAACGAGGAGGGATGATTATGTTAAAGTTTACATGTCATCTTCAGATATAATTAAAGACAAAGAGGGAAGATTTTATGAGACAAAGACACAAAAATCTAAAGTATTCAACATTTTTTCAAAGTTAAGCATATTGTTAAAAAGTTCTTTTAATAATCTATTATTTTATTTTATTCTGATAATAGTGGTAAATTTTAAAAACTTTGTTATTTTTTTTAAACTAATGGAATATCTCATTTTCTCACCCCTCCATATACTCTTGAACATAATGGGATCACAGAATATCATCATCAACATATCGTTCAAATTTGTCTCACGCTCCTTAAGCTTCCTTACCTCTTCAATTTTGGTATCATGAATTCGTTACATTAACTTATTTTATTAATCACATATCCACTATAGTTCTAAACATGGTTTCACTATTTGAAAAACTATCTAGATTCACTCCTAACTATAGTAAATTACATGTTTTGGGGTGTCTATGTTATCTATGGTTAAAACATTACACCTATAACAAATTGGAAGCTCGATCAAAAACTGTATCTTTCTTAGATATTCCACTAATCAAAGTGCTTTTAAATATTTTGATCTATCAACCAAAAGAATTTTTATTTCTTGTCACATTGATTTTGTGGAATCTACTTTTCCTTATAAATTAGTTGATTCTTTTTTACTTAGACTAACTTATAATAACTTTATTAATTGGATTCTCCAAATTCAGTAGCTATCTCATATTATCACATCTATTCAAGTTGAAACCTCAACCCCACCCATCAATCTAAATACTTTAAATACTTAGATCCTACCATGTCCTTCCTGTGCATGATAAATAATAAGTTATCTCATCCATCCAGTTGATTCATGATTTCATGCAACAAGAGAATTCATAGTAAAATTTGGTTTTAGTACCACCTACTTTAAATTCTTCTCGTCCAATACATCTTAGATATGTCATTGACTCTATACAATTCATCCAATGGTTACTAGAAACAAAAATTAACTCTTTAAACTAAATAAATGCTACTTTATTTTCATAAAATAATATCAAAATTTTATTTCTAAGCCTTATACTATTAAAATTTTTGAATGACAAATAGTAATATTTGAATAATATAATGTTTTGTTATGGAATAGTACATGAGACTTAGTCTTATCTCATCTAAGTAAAAACCTTGTAGTGTGCAAATGGATTTTTCATATTAGACGAAATCCTGACGGATCCATCAAAAAGTATAAAGCAAGACTTGTTACAAAGAGATTTCATCAACGTCCAAGCATTGAGTACCATGATACATTTAGTTTAGTTGTGAAGCCAACAACAATTTATATTATTTTATATTTTATTTTGTCTGAGACTTCAATAGTTGGACATGAATAGTATATTTCTTCATGGTTATATTTCCAAGGATGTATTTATGAAGTAATCTTTAGGCTTTATTGATCAAAATCTTCCTCAACATGTCTATAAGTTGTGCAAGGCTTTTTATAGTCTCAAGCAGGCCCCTTGAGCTTGGCATCATGAACTTCGAATATATTAGTCTTAGTTGAATTTTATAATTATCAATTTGATAATTTATTATTTATTCTTATGAAGGCATAATCGTCTTTTTACTAGTTGATGTGGATGACTTAATTATTATTAGTAATAAACCAGTAATATTTAATAAGTTTATTCAACAACTTAAAAATAAGTTTTCTATTAAAGATCTTGGGTCCCTCGACTATTTTCTTGATATTCAAGTAATCCACACAATAAATAATTTATTTCTTTCTCAACAAAAATATATTTATGACCTTCTTGATCGCATCAAAATGTTTAAAGTCAATATTGTTACTATATTAAAAAACAGTTTGAAACCTCATATTATCATGTCTATTCAAGTTGAAACCTCAACCCCACCCATCAATCCAAATACTTTATCTACTTAGATCCTACTAGGTCCTTCCTCGATGGTGAACAATAAGTTATCTCATCCATCCAGTTGATTAATGAGAATATCACGCAACAAGAGAATTCATAGAAAAATTTGGTTTTAGTACCTCCTACTTTAAATTCTTCTTGTCCAATACATCCTAAAGATGTCATTGACTCTATACAAATTCATCCAATAGTTACTATATCCAAAAATTAACTCTTTAAACTAAATAAATGTTTTTTTTTATTTTTATAAAATAATACTAAAAATTTCTTTCGAAGCCTTCTACTATTAATATTTTCGAATGACAAACTGGAATGTTTGAAGAATATAATGTTTTGTTATGGAATGGTACATGGGACTTAGCCTTATCTCATCTAAGTCAAAACCTTGTAGGGTACAAACGAATTTTTCATATTAGATGAAATCCTGACAAATCCAGCAATAAGTATAAAGCAAGACTTGTTACAAAGGGATTTCATCAACGTCCACGCATTGAGTACCATGACACATTTAGCCTAGTTGTAAAGCCAACAATAATTCATATTATTTTATCTAACAACTGGAGACTTCTTGGACATGAATAATATATTTCTTCATGGTTATATTTTAGGATGTATTTATGAAGTAACCTTTAGGCTTTATTGATCAAAATCTTCCTTAACATGTTAATAAGTTGTGCATGGCTCTTTATAGTCTCAAGCAGGCCCCTTGTGCTTGGCATCATGAACTTTGAATATATCTAGTCTTAGTTGAATTTCATAATTCTCAATTTGATAATTTATTATTCATTTATTCTTATGAAGGCATAATCATCTTTTTACTAGTTTATGTAGATAACTTAATTATTACTAGTAATAAACTAGTAATAATTAATCAGTTTATTCAACAACTTAAAACCAAGTTTTCTATCAAAAATCTTGGGTCTCTCGACTATTTTCTTGGTATTCAAGTAATCCACATAATAAATAATTTATTTCTTTCTCAACAAAAATATATTTATGACCTTCTTGATCGCTCCAAAATGTTTAAAGCCAATACTGTTACTACAATAAACAAGTTGAAACCTCATATTATCATGTATATTCAAGTTAAAACCTCAACCCCACCCATCAATCCAAATACTTTATCTATTTAGATCCTATTAGGTTCTTCGTCGATGGTGCATGATAAACAATAAGTTATCTCATCCATCTAGTTGATTAATGAGAATATCACGCACCAAGAGAATTCATAGCAAAATTTGGTTTTAGTACCCCTTGCTTTAAATTCTTCTCGTCCAATAAATCCTAGAGATGTCATTGACTCTATACAAATTGGTTACTAGATCCAAAAATTAACTCTTTAAACTAAATAAATTCTTCTTTATTTTCGTAAAATAATACCAAAAATTTCTTTCTAAGCCTTCCACTATTAAAATTTTCGAATGACAAGCTATAATGTTCGAAGAATATAATGTTTTATTATGGAATAGTACATGGGACTTAGTCTTATCTCGTCTAAGTCAAAACCTTGTAGGGTGCAAACGGATTTTTCATATTAGACAAAATCCTGACGGATCCATCAATAAGTATAAAGCAAGACTTGTTACAAAGGGATTTCATCAACGTACAAGCATTGAGTACCATGACACATTTAGCCTAGTTATGAAGCCAACAACAATTCATATTATTTTATGTTTTATTTTATCTAACAGCGGGAGACTTCGATAGTTGGACATGAATAATATATTTCTACATGATTATATTTCTGAGGATGTATTTATGAAGTAACCTTTAAGCTTTATTGATCAAAATCTTCCTCAACATGTCTATAAGTTGTGCAAGACTTTTTATAGTCTCAAGCAGGCCCCTTGTGTTTGGCTTCATGAACTTCGAATATATCTAGTCTTAGTTAAATTTTATAATTCTTAATTTGATAATTTATTATTTATTTATTCTTATGAAGGCATAATCATCTTTTTACTAGTTTATGTGGATGACTTAATTATTACTAGTAATAAACTAGTAATAATTAATCAGTTTATTCAACAACTTGAAAATAAGTTTTCTATCTAAGATTTTGGATCTCTCGACTATTTTCTTGCTATTCAAGTAATCCATGCGATAAATAATTTATTTCTTTCTCAACAGAAATATATTCATGACCTTTTTTATCACACCAAAATGTTTGAAGCTAATACTATTACTACACTAATTTCTATAAGTGTTCCTCTTACCTTATCTGATAGTGTTAATCTTAGTGATGCTACCGAGTATCATCAAGTTACTAGTTGTCTATAGTATTTGACATTTACTCATCTGAATATTACATATGCAATGAATAAATTATCTCAATTTATGCAAGGCCCACTTTCAATCATTGGACAACTATTAAATATCTTCTTCGATACTTAAAGAGTACTATTGATTATGGCTTATTTCTTTGAAAATGTTCTCCTCTATTACTTTATGCATTTTCGGATGTTGATTGGGTAGGTAATAAGAATTATAAGATATCTATTAGTGCTTATATCATATTTCTTGTCATGATTTATTTTTCTCAATAATATATTTCCTAATATGTCCTTGCAATATAGTGCTCCTATCAAAGACACCAATCTTGGACAGAGAAGGAGTTGGTAGCGAGATAAAGGCTTGATAAGAGCATATATAAGTTGATTAGAAAATAAGACATGAGAGACATATAGTTCATTATTGTGAACCTTATCATGAATAAAATGAAAGTCGATAGCTATATGCTTTACTTGAGAGTGAAATACAAGATTAGTATATAGATATATTACTTTGATATTATCACAATATACAGATGGAGATCAAAGATTGTAACAAATAGTTTATATAGCAATGATCGAATCTAATAAAGTTTAGCGGTTATAGAAGTAATCGCCCAATATTCAGCCTTCGTAAAACAATATTTTGATATTATGTTATGATGATTCTAAATCATAAAATTCATGATAACATATTATCATGATTATATCAATAAAGATCATGATCTCAACATGATCTTCTAAATCATGAAATGATTTAGTAAATATTTTATATTTATTATTGATCGAGAAAATGATGTAAGTACTATATTTTTTAATTTCTCTTTGTGTATATAAATTCATATTTACTATCAATAAAATTTAGCCAATCATTTCTTCTCACAAAGATTCTTGAGGTTAAACCTTCCATTCTGATGAAAATGGCTTGCTTTATTATTCTAAAATCAGATGACAAGTTCGTAAGGACTCAAGGAACAAGCCTTAATTTGACCTTCAATTTGCAATAAAAAAAGTTAAAAGCAAAGCATGTTTTTATAGTTAATGATATGGATTATTTATGATAAAACTCATCAAGATCTATCTAAAAATTATGTACTACATCATATCAAATTTAGCGCTATAGATATTAATTTGTAATTAGTTAGTCATTTTATGCAACCAAAAAGTCCATTAATAATCATTATAAATCAAATGAATCATTTAAACCTAACCTATTTATTGGGATTAAAACATCCAAAGAATATTTTAGATAATTTATACCTAACTTTTTAACTATGCTAGAAGCATTATCTTGCACCGATATGCCCCCCAAAGCAAAAGCATCTAAAGAGCCCGGTTCATCCCCTTAGGCAAAAGTATTTCGAGCACCCTAAATAAATGGTTACTTGACCAAAATTGTAGTCATGCGCTTGAGACACCTCTCTTAAACCCTAATTTAGTTTTCTTTGATCCAAAGCTTCTCACACCCTATGTGCCCCTTCGTGTCTCAAACCACTTGATGTCATTTTCTTGGCCCAAGATCTCACCAAAGGACCCAAAAATTCGTTGCTCAGACCTTTCTTCTAACAAAAGCTAGTGTCAAGTCATCAAAAGTACTATGCTTCATTTTCGGAAATCACTAGCAAAATCATCTATTAGAAACTTAATATGTGGCAACCAATATGATGAGTGACGACAAAATCGGTTATTCCAAATTCACCATATCAACAATTATCACAACAAAAAAATTCTCTAATAAGAATTGATTTAAAGAAAATATTTCGAATCATAAATTATAATTATAAAAATCACCTATTAGAATTTTACCACATGCACACATGAAGATTGATAATAAAATTGGATGCACGAGTCTACCATATATCGTAGTCGAAAGTATTCTCCAAGGAATAATTCAAATAATATCTCTTAATTATTTATGATTAAGGACTCTCGAGTATAAATCGATCCTTTTGTTTCTCCCTATGTCTATCTTCTTCTCCTCTCGCTTTCACTGTCTCCATCTAGATTTACTTAGGTGCCGAAGAGATCTAAGTCGAGAGTGAATCCGATGATGATTTTCTAAGATACATGTGTGGATTGATTTTATTACACTTGTACTCCCTCTACTCTCCCATCAGTTTTGGGACTTAATGGCTTCAACCGAATAAAAAATATTTTCATACATATTTTCATACACTTGTACTCCCTGTACTCGGGATTCAATCTTAGCTCTTGTGCCATAGGTCAAGTCATCTATATGGCTTCAACCGAATAAAAAATCATATAGTCATATAAAAACTTTACGTAGCTATATGACCTGTGTAAAAAATATGTATGTTTGAACTTTACGTCGCATAAAACTTTATGTAGTCACAAATAAGCATCGTTAATATAACATTAACTATAATGTGAAATAACCCAACTGGTAGGTCTGTTTTGATGAAATCTATAATGTTGCTGCATCAAATACTGAACACCGCTTTCTGAAAAGTTGATTGTGGTAATGGCATCAGTGAGTCAGAGGATTCGCACCGTTTCAGATGCATGTTTGCTGCCCTTCTCAAAATATTTGGATCGTATTTAACTCGACCTGGTTCGACTCGGTTCTCTGTACCGAGTTGATGAGTTCAGGTACCGTAAACATAAAGCGTCACATCCTGATCTCACTCTGACCATGTTTATTTTTCCCAAGAAACGAGAGAAACAGAGACAGAGAGAGAGAGAGAGAGAGAGAGAGAGAGACAGAGAGAGCGGACGACGCGTGTTCCCTGGAAGAGGTGCATGCCTCTCTCTTCCTCTCGTCTCCCCTTCTCTTTTCCCACTTCATTTCTCTGATCGTGTTTGATGTTTCTTCTTCTGTCGCCGGCTTCTTCTCCTCCCCTTCATGTTCTCAGAGCCAAAACAGCGACAAAGTACGGATAAGGTGTTGCAAGGAGACGAAGATTCTGGTATAGTGAAGGAGCCATGAAAGGTGGTGGCGGCGGCAAGCACAAGGATGCCTGGAGTAATGGCAATAGCAAGCCTTCTGTGTCCCTTCTTTCTTCCAGGGATGCCAAGCCATGGTCATCCTCCTCCTCCATCCCAAGGCTGATGATCTTTCTCGTCCTCTCCATTATCGTGATCTACCTCGTCTACCCTCTCCACGTCTTGCTCTCCAGCCCCCCTTGCCCCACCTCCTCCACCACCACCGACTCCCTCATCCACCTCTCCTCCCCCAATCAAACCAAGAGAGACGCTAGCAGAATCGATACCATCGCCAAATCGCCCCCGCCTCCTTCTCCTCCGCCTCCACGGCCCACCTCTGCGGCTGCTCTGACGGAGACGGCAACTGGGCTGCAGCACATCGTGTTCGGCATCGCGGCGTCCGCCAAGCTGTGGGAGCGCCGCAAGGAATACATCAGGCTCTGGTGGCGGCCCCGGCAGATGCGTGGCTTCGTTTGGCTCGACAAGCCCGTCAAGGAATTCAACTCGTCCTACACCCGCGACCTACCGCCCCTAAAGATATCCGGCGACACGTCCCGGTTCCCTTACACCCACAGGCGCGGCGACCGCTCCGCCATCCGCATCTCCCGCATCGTCTCCGAGACTTTCCGCCTCCGTCTCCCTGGCGTCCGGTGGTTCGTCATGGGCGACGACGACACTGTTTTTATCGCCGACAACCTCGCCCGCTTCCTCTCCCGCTTCGACCATCGCCAGCCCTACTACATCGGGTCTCCTTCCGAGTCCCACCTACAGAACATCTACTTCTCCTACGGCATGGCCTACGGCGGCGGCGGGTTCGCCATCAGCGCCCCCCTCGCCGCCGCCCTCTCCCGTGTCCAGGACCGCTGCCTTCGCCGCTATCCGGCCCTCTACGGCAGCGATGACCGCATCCAAGCCTGCATGGCCGAGCTCGGCGTGCCCCTCACCCGACACCCGGGGTTCCACCAGTACGACGTCTACGGCGACCTGCTCGGCCTTCTCACCGCCCATCCCGTGGCTCCGCTCCTCTCCTTCCACCACCTCGACGTCGTCCAGCCCATCTTCCCACGCGTCCGCTCCCGCGCCGCCGCCCTCCGCCGGCTCTTCGAGGGCCCCGTCCGCCTCGATCCCGCCGGGGTGATGCAGCAGTCCATCTGCTACGAGACCCAGCGGCCGTGGACAGTGTCCGTGGCCTGGGGCTTCGCGGTGCTGGTGGCGCGGGGGGTGACGTCGCCGCGGGAGATGGAGATGCCGGCACGGACGTTCCTCAACTGGTACCGCCGCGCCGACTACACGGCCTACGCCTTCAACACACGCCCCGTGGCTCGCCACCCGTGCCAACGGCCCTTCGTTTACTACCTCTCGGCCACCCGATACGACGCCGCCCGACGGACTACCGTCACGGTGTACGAGCGCCATCGCGACTCGCGCCCGACGTGCCGGTGGCGGATGCCCGACCCCGGCGCGCTCGTGGACCGCATCCTCGTCTATAAGAAGCCCGACCCGGGCCTCTGGGACCGAGTAAGCAGTTCTTTATGGTGGTTCTTCAGATCAGAATCCAAGGATGAGCTATGGTGTGACATGTTTATAGATTCGCAATCTAATGTATTCTGATCATGTTCTTTTTGGCAGTCTCCAAGGAGGAACTGCTGCAGGGTGAAGGCCTCGCCCAAGGAGGGGAAGAGGGGAGACAGGACGATGGCAATCGAGGTTGGGGTGTGCCAAGAAGGCGAGGTCACTGAGATCTTGGATTCCTAGCTCTGTCCCTGTCGCTTCCATTCTGCTGCCTCTGTAGCAGAGGTCACGACGTCTTCTGTGTAGCTATTCTTTATAATTTTCTGCATCCTCTGTTCCTTGTTTGTGTAGGCGTAGTCACAGGCGACGCAAAAGGGAGTCGATTGGACAAACTCTTTGTTCCGCTCTTTATGACTGTTCTACAAGAACATTATTAACGTTATCTTTGTTCAAGGAATAGCTCCAAGGAGTCATCTTCCCCACGTAGTTCACGTGCTGTGATGCTACGAAGTTGTTCTTCCCATGTACGAAAAGGGGGAAAACAACAGATACAATGTAGGAACCGAGCATTGCGTATTGGTGCGTCTCGTGGTTTTGGGAACCCAATAAAGTTGCGGGGAGCGTCACGGAGGATCTGCGAGAGAGAGAGAGAGAGACGCGTCAGACCTTGATGTTTTGATGGTAGTTGCGGTGTTTGGATTGACCGATCGAATCACGCCTAAAAAGCTTTCACTGATGTGTGTGGCTTTTCAGCATCAGAGAATGTCACATCATACCACAAAATTAGAACACTGGAATTGGGGTGGGGTTCATAACTGGTCTCCCGGAGCAGGAGCACCATTATGTTCTCCTTCAGAGAAGTTGATACTAGCATCAGCAGTTCGTTGTTGTCTTCTTTCGTCTCGCAACGAAGCAATCCGGGTAATACGGATCCACCTGTCACGGGACGCCGGGATACATGGCTTCAAGGGGAAGGTCTTGAAACAGAGAAGCCGGAACGCGACACGTCCGCGCGTCCACCCGCGTCTTGCCGCCCACCGCGCAGCGCGGCTTCGATGAATCGTCAAGAACAGTGCGAGTTTTAGTGCAGGAATTGATGCTTAGACACGGAGATCTCATCGAACACAAGCGACGTGCAGTGAAAACAAAAGGGAAAGATAACCGAGTGTGGTGCGCAGAGTCTCCCTGACCACAAGCTCTTTTTACTCGGAGTCGACAACCTTTATGGGTGAGAGAGGATAAAGACACTTGCGAAGCATGCGAGGCAACATCGACAGCTATCTCCCCCAGTATGCATCATGTACGTACTACTGTACAAAGCCAAAAAAACCTTTCAGTCTCCACTGGCACAAGTATCAATATACTGGAATTTAATCTCTAAGCTTATTTCCAAATGTTTTCATACCCTTTTTGCAAAAATGTATTGGAAAAGGAGACGATCCATGGATTCAGATTCCATGTAATGAATAAGTATCCAGCAAAACATAATATAACTGAATCTTCCAACCATACCATGATCCTACGACAACAAATACTAATAAGGTCGCTTTGGCAGTACCCCTACCTAAAGCATTCTCCTTTCAGAACTCTGTATCTTCGTTAGCGTAGCATTGATATAGCATATTTTAGCCCCCAGATGAGTCATCATCGATGTCACACGTCACGTCTCAACCAATATTAAAATCCAACGTCGCACGCCATCAGAACCTCATGACGCACGACAAGACAGGCTCCGTACCGAGACACTATGCGACACGACTATCCCGAGGGCTCGGGGCGGTGTCGTCTGACACCGCTCAGGCATCCCCCAAGACGCCAGCTCGCTAGAAAAGCCATCCTATCCCACAAGAGTCAATGACCACACCGAATCGAGGCGCAACCAATCCTCATACAATAGTATATAAACCCCTGGCCGACGCCCTGTCACGGCCTTAGTTGGAATTGCATAAGGCGTGAGGCACCCTTGCAGCAAAGACGCGAACTTAACTTGCGTTGCCTATGTCGCGAGGCACCCTTGCAGCAAAGACGCGAACTTAGCTTACGTTGCCTAAGTCGTGCTTCGCCCTTGCGATTTGCATCTACAAAGATCAGCCCACTTGCAATCTCTCACAGGTCCCAAAGGACCTGTAAAAAGAGAAAGTTGATTAGTTCGAAGAACGAGCGACGGACAAGTCCCGACGGCTCGCGAAAAGGGGAAGCTTTACAAGCAATTCAGCGAGCACCTTGCGTGCACAAGAGAAAAGAGGGAGAGGAAGAAAACAAGGACTTTAGAAGGTTGAACGAATAGTTGCAAGTCTACAAACAATTGCTCACCGAGTGTCGGGCGCGACAACAAGTTCCTGTCAAGGGAACGTGCGAACTTGCAAAAGATTATTCAATGCCCCACACTATACCGAAGCCCCATCTAGCCTTGTGCCACCCGAGTGGTTCCAAGGGGCTGAGATGGCTAACGTTTTGTGAGCGGAAGTGGACTACAGAAAACAGCCCGTGGCACACAAAAACGGAGCTGTTTTGGGTTGTTTTAGGATTGTTTTGCACGGTTTAGTAAGCGGTCGCTTTGTAGCGCTGTAACTTATTCGAACTTACATTTTTATAAGCAGAATGACTCAAAACCAAGACAAAACATGCTACCAAGCAGCTGTACATGTAGATGAGAGTGACGAACGGTTCGTTGAATGGAGTTGTTACGGGTGCGCGACGATCGTTCATGACATTCGGAGCCCACTTAAACTATCGACGCCCTCGTCGACGCTTGTTGGTAGTTGTTGATAATTGTTTCTTCATGTCGCAGGGCATCTTCGGGCTCCCAATTGGCTTCAGTTTGGGGAAGTTTTCGCCACTTCACTAAGTACTCGGTCTGCTCAACTCCATTGGGTAACTTTATCTTACGATCCGCTAAAATGGTTTCAACTCGCTTCTCGTCGGAGACTCTGGTGAGGGGTAGTCGAGTTGGAATACTTCAGAAAGTATTTTGTGGATCCGAGTGGTAGGCTTTTACGTTGCTGGCATGAAGAACATTATGAATTTTGAACCACGTTGGCAGTTGCAACTTGTAGGAGACGTTGCCTACCCTACTGATAATTGGGAAGGGCCCTTCATACTTGCGCACCAATCCTTTGTGGACTTTGTTCCTAAAGAATTGGGGTGATGCTGGTTGGAGCTTTACCAACACCAAATCGCCGACCTTGAACTCTTACGGTTGCCTTCCCAAGTCTGCCTACTTCTTTATCCTTTTTGCCGCCTTCTCCAAGTAAGCCCGCACAATATCTGCATTTCGGTGCCACTCGTTTGCGAAGTGGTAGGCTGACGGACTACTTCTAGTATACCCGATTGCCATGGTGTGAGGAGTTGATAGTTGTTGTCCTATAATGATCTCGAAGGGGCTCTTGTTGGATGCAGAGCTCCGCTGTAAGTTGTAGGAGAATTGGGCAATGTCCAACAACTTCACCCAATCTCGTTGGTTAACACTCACGTAGTGCCGAAGATATTGCTCCAAGAGTGAGTTTATCCTCTCGGTTTGGCCATTCGTCTAGGGGTGGAGGCTTGTGGAGAAGTATAACTTGGATCCCAACAATTTGAATAGCTCGGTCCAGAATCGTCCCAAGAACCGAGCATCTCGATCACTAATGATATTGTGCAGGACTCCCCAATACTTCACCACATCCTTCATCATCAGCTTGGCCGCCTCCTCTGTTGAATAGTATAGGAGAGCAACAATGAAAGTTGTATACTTTGAAAATCGATTGACTACCACTAGTATCGATCCAAGTCTCCCTACTAGTGGCAAACTTGATATGAAGTCCAAGGAAATGCTCTCTCACGGCCTTTTTGGTATGGGCAACGACTCCAAAAGTCCCACCGGCTCCACTTGTACGACATTCACGCGCTCCACTTTCCGACTCAATGCATCGGCCATGACATTTGCCTTTCTAGGCTTATACTCCATTGTCATATCAAATTCAGCCAGGAAGTCCTATCATCATGCTTTCTTTAGGGAAAGTTTCTTTTGCGTTTGGAAATATCTCAGAGCGAAAAGTCTATCCTTAGCACAAATCGCGATCCGAGAAGGTAGTGTCGCTAAACTCGTAGACAATGGATCACCGCTGTCATCTCCTTCTCGTGCACTGGATACCACCGCTCGGTCTCGTTAAGCTTGCGGCTCTCATAGGCCATCGGATGACCCTCCTACATAAGTACTCCTCCAATAGCGAAGTCTGAAGCATATGTATGGACTTCCAAAGGCTCTCTAGAGTCTGGTAATTTGAGCATTGGTTCTTCCAGAACAGCAACCTTCAGATCTTGGAATGCTATTTCACATTTGTCAGACCACTTCCAAGGCTGCTCCTCCTTCAGCAACTCCGTCAGTGGAGTTGCACGATTCGAATACCCCGCTATGAAGCGTCGATAGTAGTTGACGAAACTAAGGAACGATCTCAACTCTAGTACCTTTTTTCGAGTTCGCCATTTTGCAACCACTTGCACTTTTGATTTATCCATTCGAATGGAACCATCACCGATTCGATGCCCCAAGAATAAGATCTTCATTTGGGCAAAGTAGTATTTCTCCCTTTTTATGAACAAAGTGATCTCCCTGAGAACCTTGAAAATTATCTGAAGGTGCTTGACATGCTTCTCGAGCGTTTGATTGTAGACGATGATATCGTTCAAATAGACGACCACGAACTTATCCAAATACTCCTTGAATAGCTGATTCATGAGAGTGCAGAACATGACCGGAGCGTTGGTTAAGCCAAAAGGTATCACCAAGAACTCAAACGCTCCATACCTAGTCACACAAGTAGTCTTCGCTTCATCGCCTTCAGCAATGCGCACCTGCCAATACCCCGACCTAAGGTCGAGTTTTGAGAAATACTTGACTTTGTCCAATTGGTCGAACAAGTCCGCAATGAGCGGGAGGGGATACTTGTTCTTCACTATCACTTTGTTGAGGGCTCGGTAATCGATGCATAGTCGGAGGCTCCCATCTTATTTCTTTTAGAAGAGAACTGGAGCTCCGAATGGTGCTTTAGAGCTATGAATGAGACCATTGCTTAGCAGTTCATCTAACTGCTTCATGAGTTCTGTCAACTCTAGCAGGGGCATGAGGTAGGGTGGTCTCACTAGAGGCTTCACTCTTGGCTCCAGCTCGATATTGTGATCCACGCCTCGGCGTAGAGGAAGAGTCTTTGGCAACTCGGGTGACATAACGTCATTGAACTGTTTCAAGTCGTTCGCCATCGCAATAGGTTCTTGAATGGTCTTCTCGTCGAGTGGATCTAGCTTCATAACAGCCACGAATGTTAATTCACCTTTTCGTACCCCTTTCTTCAGTTGCAATGCCGATATATGTTGGGGTTCCTTGGTTCCTCTTTGAGAGACGGGAACCACGCAGGGGTCATCACCTCCCATCATACACAGGGAGTTTAGGAACAGCATTGGCACCAACTTCGCCATGTGTATGAACTTCATTCCAAGAATCACTTGGAAGTCGTCCAATGGCACCACCATCATGTTGGTATTCCCGCTCCATGTTTCGATCTTGATGGGAACTCCCTTCGCCAACCCGGAGATTTGCTTGGCCTCCGAGTTCATCGCCTTCATCCGACTTGGGCTCTTCTCCTAGATCAACCCAAGTCGCTTTGCTTCTCGATCGGCAATGAAGTTGTGGGTAGCACCCGTGTCCACCATTGCACGGGTTGTTTGGCCATTTAGCTTGATGTCTACGTACATCAGCTCACCACTTCCTGCTTTTTGTAGCTTTGTCTTCATGTTCTCCCCCACTTGACCCCGCATGGCGTTCAACAAACGCATTGCTCCTATCCGGGGTTCTTGCGACTCCTCATCGTCGCTGCTAGATTCAGAATTGCTCGAACTAAGAGTGACAGCTTTGCTTTTGTCCGATCGGGGGGGTTGGATGGAAGTTGTTAAAGCATTGAGTGCCTGTTTTTGTGGGCACTCTCTCACCATGTGCGGCCTCGGCATAAGAAGCATCCGCTAGGTTTCAGGGCCTTGCCTTTCGGGCTTGGCCCTTTGTGGGAACTCTTCTTCTTTTGTTCACCCCCAAGCTCCTTCCCTCGAGAATATTTTAGAGGGTGATTGCTTGAAGATTGTTTCCTTCTTCCCGGGTCCTCGGAGGAAATGAAGTCGGTGAGCCTTTATGCGGCAGCAATTGCCCTGATCAAATCGGCGACATTCCTTCAATGTAGTTCTTGTTACACCCATGGCTTTAAACCATCAAGGAAGCTGAATAGCTTATCCTTCTCAGGCATGTCTTGGATGTCCAACATTAGTGCAGAAAATTACTTCATGTAGTCTCGGATGGAAGTATTTTGGCGGAGTTGTCTCAACTTTCTTCTTGCGACGAACTCGATGTTCTCCAGTAGGAGTTGAGTTCTCAACTCCCGCTTCAATTCCTCCCATGTGTCAACTCGACACCGACCTTATTAGATCTCCTCCCAATGGGTTCTCCACCAAAGTTTTGCATCTCCGTTCAGATACATGGTTGCTATGGAAACTTTGGTTTCTTTAGAATCAGGCCTTGTAGCTCGAAAGTATTGTTCCATGTCGAATAGAAAATTCTCAAGTTCTTTGGCATCTCTAGCCCCTTCATAACTATGAGGCTCGAGTGCCCTCAAGTTTTGTGGTGGCATAACGCGGGTGTTGCTTCCTCCCATATTTAGCTCTCTTGTGAGCATGGTCACCCTCGAAGTGAGTTCCGCTACAACTTCTTGTAAGTGTTGTACGGAGTCTTTGGTGTCATCTGACAATCGGTTGACTAGGGCCTCAACCTTATCGATCCTAGACTCTGCTTCTTCTTGCGAGCTCTCTACCCCAACAAGCCTTTGTTGGCCATGGTAGAGTTCCTCCAAGCTCGCTTCAAGAACATCCAAGCGGGTTTCCGCTATTGTGAGTCTCTCCTTGTGACTTTTTTTCCCGGTTGGCACTCCAGATTGCACCTCCTCCGCTCACGGAGAGTAGCCAACTTTTCGCTCATCATATTCGCTGTCGCGCTCCTCTTAAGCAACTCCAACAGCATGAGAGCAAGTGTACACATGCAACCCACCTGCGGCTGCTTAGGGCAAGGGTCCAGCTTGCCTCATCTTGCTTGATTCGCCACGATGCTTTGCCATGGTGAAGTTGCGAAGTTCCTTCACTGCTCGCTCGAAGTGCTTGCCCACTCTGATACCACAATGTCATGGCCTTAGCTAGAATTGCCTAAGGCGTGAGGCACCCTTGCGGCAAAGACGCGAACTTAGCTTGCATTGCCTAAGTCGTGCTTCGCCCTTGCGATTTGCATCCACAAAGATCAGCCCACTTGCAATCTCTCGTAGGTCCCGAAGGACCTATAAAAAGAGAAAGTTGATTAGTTCGAAGAATGAGCGACGGATAAGTCCCGACGTCTCGCAAAAAGGGAAAGCTTTACAAGCAATTCAGTGAACACCTTGCATGTACAAGAGAAAAGAGGGAGAGGGGGAAAACAATGACTTTAGAAGGTTGAACAAATAGCTGTAAGTCCACAAACAGTTGCTCACCAGGTGCCGGGCGCGACAACAAGTTCCCGTCAAGGTAACGTGCGAACTTGCGAAAGATTGTTTAACGCTCGACACTATACCGAAGCCCCTTCTAGCCTTGTGCCACCTAGGTGGTTCCAAGGGGCTGAGATGGCTGATGTTTTGTGAGTGGAAGCGGACTACAGAAAACAACTCGTGGCATACGAAAATAGAGCTGTTTTGGACTGTTTTGGGGCTGTTTTGCTCGGTTCGGTGAGCGGTCACTTTGTAGCACTGCAACTTGTTCAAACTTACATTTTTACAAGCAAAATTGACTCAAAACTAAGACAAAACATGCTGCCAAGCAGCTGTACATATAGATGAGAGCGACAAATGGTTCGTTGAACAGAGTTGTTGCGGGTGCGCGACGACCGTTCGTGATAGCCCAGCCAGAGGAGGAGAAAAAAAGTCAATATCAAATACTCCATTGACTTGCTCGTCGGAGGGGCCAAAGTCGGGAAGCACCCGACGAAGGCCATTTTGCAGGAAGGCGAACACCCCCGAACGTCGAGTGCCTCAATCCAGGAATTGCCATCTAGTACACAAGGACGCGCTGCCATTCATCCCGGAGTCGGAGAGACGCATCCCACCACAAATGGCACCCAGGTCAGCAAACTGAGAAGCTCGAATCAACATCCTCTCATAAAAGCCCAGTCGACTCCGCCAGCCCGACTCTTGTTTGAGTTGCTTCGAAACAGCCACTCCCGACCGGCGAACGTCTCGACCCAAGAGACACCTTCCATCGCACAAAGGAGAGCAGTGAGCCGGCATGGATCCCAATCAACGTCGGCCAACATTCCTTCCCGAGGGCACAGCCACCTCATCATCCTACCCACCCCACAAGAAGCTCCCGACATTGACCCACGGACCTAACCGTGCTGACTCATTAGCCACGATACTTTTGTTCACTAACATTTAGCACTAGAAGGAGGGTCATGTCGTAGGAGCAGTTGACAGGAGTTCTCCCCGAGAGAGAACCACCGACTGACCTCCCTTCTGTCGAGCCAAAAAGTCAGGCCCTCCCCGCCCTCGGAGATGGGGTGATCCCAGCCTCGATGCCAGATCGCTACTGGCGTCTGTTCAACGACCTGAGATTGTCACCCCCAAGGCTCACCACAAGGCCCTCGATCGTGACACTTGAGGCATTCCTTAGCCTGACCAAGCAAGTGCAGGGCATGGCAGGCATGATGCAGACACTCACTCCAATTATTCCCCAAATCATGTGACTAGCGACGCCCCCGACCGACCTGACCCGGAAGCCCCCGAGCGGGGAGCAGGTCAGGATTAGATAAGCCCGTGAACAAGCGACGGACCCGAGAGGTCCTCTTGGGCAGAACATACCCACACCCTGCCGAGCCACGCTACCTTATCTCGAGCATGACACCATACGTCTGACTCGGTGGACGACTCACTTAGGGCCCAACTATCCCGTGTCAACCAATGCCTGGACGTATTCCAGCGCGAGTTTCAAAAATCGCAGAGCGAGTCCAATGAAGGCGGCTTGGGCGGGTCCCCTTTCACTTAGGAAGTACAGGACAAGCCAATACCCCTCTGTTGGGAAATCTTAGGGGCGACATCACATGCGCAGCGGAAGAACAAGAAAACAAAACTCCCCGATTCCCAAAGAGATGTTCATCGTCATGCAAAGATTGGTGCGCAAAATCTGCGAAACTGAAAAGCTACGTATAAAGTAGATTGTGTTACATAGGGAGATCGTATATCCCTATTTCCTTGCAGATCTTTAGGAGCGGGTGAAGGAGGTCAAGCGTCCTCCTCTCTAGCGGTGATCCACACAGTAGGGTTGCGACGACGCTGCTAGTCATAGGTGCCCAGCAAGCCAATCACGTGAGTAATGGTACATGTGACTTGATACAGAATCTTTTTGCTTATTATATTTTGGCGTATATCACTTTATAACTATTGCATATGTACATATATATATTGTGATTTCCTTAGATTTGTGCAATGGGAATTGGATCGTGATGAGATCACGATAATGAGATCGATTCACCTTTAAACACATATCCTAAATAATCCCGGTCATAGGTTACTCGAGAGGGACATCGTGATAACCAGATAGACTGGTGTGTTGTATACCCGTCCATATGATGGATGCAGCTGGTCTCATAGCTGCTCGTGTAGGGACACTAGGGATACAGTACAGGTGCTCATTGGAGAATGAGTTCACTGATTGATCCGCTTACGGAATGCTGGATGGTTGATGATGCCTTATTGTCAAACAGCGATTCCGTAGTCCTAGTGGTGTATCTGGTCCTTAGACTTGAGACACCAAGGATGTCCTGTATGAGTGCTCCACTCTTTGATACCAGACTTATAGGTTTGGCTGTCCCAGATCTAGTACAGCTGGTCATTGGGAGTGGTAGTCGACCTTACGAGGGCTATTGAGTGTTGACAGAGGATCATCCACTCTCAGCGTCATGAGAGGAATATCCCATGTGTTCTTGCTCAGACAAATCCCTGGTCAGGGTCATTCGGGTTGAGAGAGAAAGAGTTCTTCGGGAGAATCCGATTAGAGCGAGACTTGAGTAGAAACCGTATGGGTCTGACAGCACCATGCTCGATATACGGTCTCTGGGATATTAGATGGATGAGGGACTATAGGTACATGGTAACTGAGGACAGACAGGTCCAATGGATTGGATTCCCCTGTATCGTCTGGGGACTACGGCGTAGTGGCCTAGTACGTCCGTAGTCGATGAGTCGAGTGAATTATTACAGAGATAATAATTCACTGAGTTAGAAGGAGTTCTGACAGGTATGACTCACGGCCAGCTCGATATTGGGCATAGAGGGTCACACACATATGGTAGGCATTGCGATGAGTAGAGGTTCGGATATGAGATATCCAACGGAGCCCTTGTCTTATTGGATGCAGATCCAATACCCACTAGGGAATGACCCATTAGGGTTTGACACGGGATCTCTATAAATAGGAGGAATTCACAGCCTCATAGGCTAGAGTCTTTGCTTGCCTTTCCTATTCTCCTCTCCCTCTCCACCTCAGAGTAGGCATGGAGTTTTGAGGAGCGTCTAAAAGTAGTTTACGTCTAAAACACAGTTTTATGTCTAAACACAGTTTGCGTAGTTTGCGTCTAAACACAGTTTTGCGTCTAAACTCAGTTTACGTCTAAACGCAGTTTGCGTCTAAACGCAATTTTACGTCTAAACGTAGTTTTACATTTAAAAGAAGTTTACGTCTAAAACACAGTTTGCGCAGTTTACGTTTAAACGCAGTTTTACGTCTAAACGCAGTTTTACGTCTAAGCGCAGATTGCGTCTAAGCGCAGTTTGCGTCTAAACACAGTTTGCGTCTAAGCGCAGTTTAAGCAGAAGTATAAAGACAATGTGCTGCTATTGTACAGCTCAAAAAGTAATCTGCAAAAAGCAGATTTACGTCTAAACGCAGATTTACGTCTAAACGCAGATTTACGTCTTAAACGCAGATTTACGTCTGAACTTTGAAACTCGTTTGTATACTCGCAGAAGGCAGTATGTAGTTGAAATCAAGACGTAAACGCAAACTGAAATCTGATGATTGTGCGAGGAAAGCCGATTTACGTCTAAATGCAGTTTTACGTCTAAATGTTGAAACTCGTTCGTAAAATTGCAGAAGACAGTTTGCAGTTATAAATAGAATCAAAATGTAAATGTAAACTGCAAGGAAACTCGTTCTTAAAAGCGCAGAAGATAGTTCACAGTTATAAACAGATTCAAGACGTAAATGTAAGCTGCAATGTAAAGATCGTACGAAAACACCTATTGACGTCTGAATCCAGATTCGGAAAGATTAGAACTTAGAAACTTGTTCGTAAAGGCGCAGAGAGCAGTAGTTATGTAGGAGGTTTGCAGTAATGATAAGGTACTCGAAATAAAAGCAAACCAGAGATTTAGAGTGGTTCGGTCAGTCTTGACCTACTCCACTTTTGGCTTCCTCCTCCGACGAGGTCACCAACGTCAACTAGCTGCCTTCCTTCAATGGGCGAAGGCCAACTGCCTTTTTACAGTTTCACTCCTTTTGATGGGCTCAGGAGACAACCCTTACAGATCCTTTCTCTCCTCTCTTTACAACTCAAGACTTGAAGAATAGAAAGAGGAGAACTTTTGGACTTTACACAAATTTAAGCTCTTAGAATCACAGAAAAGATCAAGAATTCGGTGTGGATCTCTTCCTCTTTCTGTGCTGAATGGGTGGGGTATTTATAGGCCCCAACCCAGTTCAAATTTGGAGCTCAAAACGATCAAATCCCGGAATTTCAGGATCAGGCGGTTGCACCTCCTGACTGGAGAGGTTGCACCGCCTGGCAGAGCTCGAAGACTGAGCCTCTGGGCGGTGCCACCTCTGTCAGAGGCGGTTGCACCTCTCTGCCAGAGCTCGAAGACCGAGCTCAGGCGGTGCTACCTCTCTGTCAGGGAGGTTGCACCGCCCAGTCTAGCTCGAAGACTGAGCTCAGGCGGTTGCACCGCCTGACTGGAGAGGTTGCACCGCCTAGCAGGGCTCGAAACTTGAGCTCTGGGCGGTTGCACCTCTTGGCTGGGGCGGTTGCACCGCCCAGTCTCGCTGGGAGACATAGCCTGGGCGGTGCCACCTCCAACCCTGGCGGTGCCACCTCTTTTACTATTTCAGCTCACTTGGTTTGGCTCCAAACTTGGTCCAAACCAGTCCGAACTTGGGCCTAATTGGCCCCTACTTGGGTTATAGAATTAACACCTAATCCTAACCCTAATTAAAGTGCTAACTATGAATTTAAAGATATTTTCTAAGCTATTACAAAGTCCGTAAGTCAAGACTTCTTCTGGCGAGCTTCCGGCAAACTTCCGGCGGTCTTCCGATGAACTCTCGGAAACCATTCTGTGGACTCTCGGCAAGCTCCTAGACTTCACGATTTGATCTTAGCGAGTTCCAATGAGCTTCTTTGGCAAGCTCCGATCTTTCTCGGTGAGCTCCGGTAGCATTCCCGACGAACCTTCGGACTTCCGTCGAACTCTCGAACTCGCAACAAATCCTTCGCGCTTGACTCCGACACTTTGTTTCACTTTATGTCTTTCATCGTTATCATAGTTAATCCTGCACAACAAAAACAAAACTTCGATCGAGACAATTAATCCTAAGCAATTAACCAAGTTGTCCGACATGTCATTGGTCCCTCGACGCTTCGTCCGATTCTTCGGCGCATCGTCCTCTCCTGCAGCCTATTGCCCAATCGGCCAGTTGACCCCGCAACTCCGATATCCTTGGCACAATACCCGCTCTTCTTGGCCCGATGCCCGAGTCCATGGCCCGAAGCCTTCTGTCGATACGTTGACCGATCCACCGGCCCGACGTCCAATCTTCTGACATGTTCCTTCGGCACAACATGATTTTCCTGCTTTAATTGTCTCATCCTGATCGAAGCATCCTGCGTCACTCAAAAAGCAGATTAAATCATAAACATATATCAAGTAGTTTCATCATCAAAATACGAGATTCAACAATGGTGATTCGGAGGCCGAACAGGACGGGAATCACAAGGAGTTGTGATCGGCAAGAGTTGCCTACCTTTTAGGCTTAGTGTGATTGGTCGAGTCCCTCGAGGTTACACTAAGACGCTGATTGGATCCTGATCCCCACTAGAAGTTTGCCGGAGACTTACGTTTCACATGCTGAGGGTGTCGCGTGACTCGTTAGTAAAATAGTGGGAGCATATTAAGATAGAAGTCCATATCTTGATAGTTTATTTCTTGCAAAATCTGCATGTTATTCATTTCTGCTACATCTTTATTTTCAGAAAATGTCGCTTTCAAATCCCTTACGTGGCATACTTGATGTCAACCGCCTCACTGGTCCAAATTATACGGATTGGCTCTGTAACTTGAGAATTGTTCTCACAGCGGAGAAAATCGTGTACGTCCTTGATACAGTGATGCCTACGCCCGAAGAAGGGGCAAGCGAGGATGAGATCGCTCGCTACGTGAAGTACATTGATGACTCCACTCTTGCTCAGTGCTATATGTTGGGCTCTATGACTCCAGAGTTACAGAGACAACATGAAAAGATGGATGCCAGATCCATTCTCCTACATGTCCGCAAATTGTTTGAGGAACAGGGAAGGACTCAACGATATGAGATATCCAAGAGCATTTTTCGCGCTAGGATGATTGAGGGGACACCGGTTCAGAACCATATCCTAAAGATGATTGAGTGGATAGAGAAACTCACAGGTCTAGGAATGGTCCTAGAGGATAACTTATGTGTGGACATTGTGCTTCAGTCCCTACCAGATTCCTTTTTACAGTTCATAATGAATTTTAATATGAACAAGCTTGAGGTGACTCTCCCAGAGCTCCTCAATATGTTGAGGGAGTTAGAGAGTACTATTAAGAAAGAGAAGACAGTTCTCTACACTAGTGAGACCAGAAAGAAAAGGAAAGCAGAAAGGTCCCTTAAGAAGGGAAAGGGCAAGGGCAAACAAGGTAAAGCAAAGGTTGCTAAGAAAGACCCAGCAAAGGACAAAGGCCAGTGCTTCCACTGTGGTAAAGATGGGCATTGGAAGAGAAACTGCAAAGAGTACATTGCAGAAAGGGCGAAACAAAAGCTTGATGAAGCTTCAGGTACATTCATGATCAGTCTCCATTTGTCAGACTCTTATGATAACACATGGGTATTGGATACCGGTAGTGCTTATCATATATGCAATTCGTTGCAGGTTCTGGCAAGGCCTAGGAGACTAGAGAGAGGCGAGATGGACCTCAAGATGGGTAATGGAGCAAAAGTTGCTGTATTAGCTATTGGCGAGGTCGCCCTACATCTGCCTAGTGGAGCTTTTATTGCATTAGATGCATGTTATTTTGTTCCTTCTATTATCAAAAACATTATCTCCATTTCATGTTTAACAGTTAGTGGATATAAATTTGTTTTTGAGAACAATGGTTGTTCGATATTATTAGATGATAAGATCATCACGAAAGGAACATTGCATAATGGTTTATTTATGTTAGACACCACTCCACATATCATGAATGTAAATGTGTCCAAAAGGAAACGAGATGAGTTGAACAGTGCATACCTGTGGCATTGTAGGCTAGGTCACATCCATGAAAGAAGGATTCAAAAGTTGCTAAATGATGGATATCTAGATCCATTCGACTATGTGTCATATGCAACTTGTGAGCCTTGCATTCGTGGAAAATTGACCAAATCTCCATTTAGTAGAACTGGAGAGAGAGCCAATGAGTTGTTGGAACTCATACATAGTGATGTATGTGGACCCATGTCAACTCATGCCATTGGAGGTTACTCCTACTTCATTACATTTACTGATGATTTCTCAAGGTATGGATATGTGTACTTAATGAAGTACAAGTCCGAGGCCTTTGAGAAATTCAAAGAGTATAAGAATGAGGTGGAGAACCAGACTGGAAAGAGTATCAAAACTCTTCGATCAGATCGAGGAGGTGAATACTTAAGTACAGAGTTTACTCAGTTCTTCAAGGACCATGGGATATTATCCCAATGGACACCTCCTTATACACCTCAGCTCAATGGTGTCTCTGAAAGGAGAAATCGTACATTATTAGATATGGTACGGTCCATGATGAGTTTCGCTGACCTACCCATCTCATTATGGGGATATGCCCTAGAAACCGCAGCTTACCTTCTGAACAGAGTTCCAACTAAGTCGGTAGTGTCTACACCATATGAGATATGGAAAGGGAAGAAGCCTGATCTTAAGGTTGTTAAGATTTGGGGCTGCCCTGCCCATGTTAGAAGACACAACCCCGATAAGTTAGAATCAAGGACAGAGCGATGCAAATTTGTGGAATACCCCAAAGAAACTTGTGGGTATTATTTCTATCATCTCGAGGACCAAAATGTCTTTGTAGCTAAGAGAGCAGTGTTCCTTGAGAAGGAACACATTCTTGGCGGAGATAGTGGGAGAATGATAGAGTTGAGCGAGGTTGGAGAACCAAGCTCAAGCACCACTCTACAGCCCGAGTTTGTTCAGGTACCTAATACACAAGTTTCAACTTTACGCAGGTCTGATAGAGTATCCCATCCTCCTGAAGGATATGTGGGACATATTAGAGGAGAGGATGTTGAGGATATTGATCCTCAGACCTACGAGGAGGCTATTATGAGTCTAGACTCCGGGAAGTGGAAAGAAGCCATGAATTCTGAGATGGATTCTATGTACTCCAATAAGGTTTGGAACCTAGTTGATGCGCCCGAAGGTATTGTACCCATCGGTTGCAAGTGGATCTTTAAGAAAAAGATCGGAGTAGATGGAAAGGTAGAGACCTATAAAGCAAGGCTAGTGGCTAAGGGGTATCATCAAAGGCAAGGTGTTGACTACGATGAAACTTTCTCACCCGTAGCAATGCTAAAATCCATCAGAATTCTATTGGCTATTGCAGCACACTATGATTATGAGATCTGGCATATGGATGTGAAAACCGCATTCCTCAACGGGAACCTCGAGGAGGAGGTGTATATGATGCAACCTGAGGGATTCGTGTCCAAGAACTGCCCAGATAAGGTGTGTAGGTTGCTTAGATCCATTTATGGACTAAAGCAAGCTTCCCGAAGTTGGAACATAAGATTTGATGAGGCAATCAGATCTTATGACTTCGTTAAGAACGAAGATGAGCCTTGTGTATACAGAAAGGTAAGTGGGAGCGCTATCACCTTTTTTGGTGTTATATGTGGATGACATCCTCATCATTGGGAATGATGTAGGAATGCTATCCATAGTAAAGACTTGGTTATCTAGACACTTCTCCATGAAGGACTTAGGGGAAGCATCCTATATCTTGGGGATTAGAATCTATAGAGATAGATCCAAGAGGATGCTTGGCTTGTCCCAGTCCAAGTACATAGAAACCATTATCAAAAGGTTTGGCATGGAAAATTCCAAGAGAGGTCTCATACCGATGAGACATGGGATATCGCTTTCTACGAGTATGTCCCCAAAGACTCCAGAAGAAAGGGCGAACATGGATATGATACCTTATGCCTCAGCAATAGGGTCTATCATGTATGCCATGCTATGTACTAGGCCTAATATAGCGCATGCTCTGAGTGTCACGAGCAGGTATCAGGCGGATCCATGCTTGGAGCATTGGAAAGCAGTAAAGTGTATCCTTAAGTACTTGAGAAGGACTAAGGATCTTTTACTAGTATATAGAGGTAATAGCCTTAAGGTTGAAGGCTACACTGACTCAAGTTTTCAGTCTGATGTCGATGATAGCAAGTCGAATTCAGGGTATGTGTACACCTTGAATGGAGGAGCAGTGTGCTGGAAGAGTTCCAAGCAAGATACCACTGCTGACTCGACCATAGAGGCGGAGTACATTGCTGCATCAGATGCAGCAAAAGAGGGAGTCTGGGTGAAGATGTTCATCACAGATTTGGGAGTCGTTCCGAATAGCGAGAAGTCGACTTCCTTATATTGCGACAACTATGGGGCGATTACTCAAATAAGGGAACCCGAGTCTCATCAGAAGTGTTCTGAGGAGGTTCCAGCTTATCAGAGAGATCGTAACCCGAGGAGATGTAGCAGTGGAAAGAGTTCCATCCGAAGATAACATTGCAGATCCACTGACAAAGCTGTTGTCTCATTTTATCTTTGAGCGTCACAGGGGTCTGATGGGGATCAGACAAATAGGTGATTGGCTTTAGGTCAAGTGGGAGATTGCTAGTCATAGGTGCCCAGCAAGCTAATCACGTGAGTGATGGTACATGTGACTTGATACAGAATCTTTTTGCTTATTATATTTTGGCGTATATCACTTTATAACTATTGCATATGTGCATATATATATTGTGATTTCCTTGGATTTGTGCAATGGGAATCAGATCGTGATGAGATCACGATAATGAGATCGATTCACCTTTAAACACATATCCTAAATAATCTCGGTCATAGGTTACTCGAGAGGGACATCGTGATAACCGGAAAGACTAGTGTGTTGTATACCCGTCCATATGATGGATGCGGCTGGTCTCATAGCTGCTCGTGTAGGGACACTAGGGATATAGTACAGGTGCTCATTGGAGAATGAGTTCACTGATTGATCCGCTTACGGAATGCTGGATGGTTGATGATGCCTTATTGTCAGACAACAATTCCATAGTCCTAGTGGTGTATCTGGTCCTTAGACTTGAGACACCAAGGATGTCCTTGTTAGGATCGAGAGCACTAAGAGGGGGGGGGTGAATTAGTGCAGCGGAAATCTTACAGCGATTAAAAACCAAAAGCTGCGTTCGTTCAAAAACTATTATGATGCAAAAGCAAATTCTCAGTTTGTATCTAAGTGCAGTTTGCGTCTAAGCGCAGATTGCGTCTAAGCGCAGTTTTGCGTCTAAGCGCAGTTTACGTCTAAACTCAGATTTACGTCTAAACACAGTTTTACGTCTAAACGTAGATTTACGTCTAAACGCAGATTTACGTCTAAACACAGATTTACGTCTAAACGCAGTTTTACGTCTAAACGCAGATTTACGTCTAAACTCAGATTTACGTCTTAAACTCAAATTTACGTCTAGACGCAGATTTACGTCTAAACTTTGAAACTTGTTTGTATACTCCCAGAAGGTAGTATGCAGTGGAAATCAAGACGTAAACGTGAACTGAGATCTGATGATTGAGCGAGGAAAGCCGATTTACGTCTGAGTGCAGTTTTACGTCTAAATGTTGAAACTCGTTCGTAAAATTGTAGAGGACAGTTTGCAATTATCAATAGGATCAAAATGTAAGTGTAAACTGCAAAGAAGCTCGTTCGTAAAAGCACGGAAGACAGTTCTGCAGAATCAAACGTAAACGTAAACTGTGATGTATGAAAATACGAATTTACGTCTGAATGCAGATTCGGAAGAACAACACTTAGAACTTGTTCGTGAAAGCGCAGAGAGCAGTAGTAATGGAGGAGGTTTGCAGTAATGATAAAGTGCTCGAAAATAAACGCAAACCAGAGATTTAGAGTGGTTCGGTCAGCCTTGACCTACTCCACTTTTGGCTTCCTCCACCGACGAGGTTGCCGACGTCAACTAGGGGCCTTCCTTCAATAGGCGAAGGCCAAACTGCCCTTTTACAATTTCTCTCCTTTTGACAGGCTCAGGAGACAACCTTTACAGACCTTTCTCTCCTCACTTTACAACTGAAAACTTGAAGAACAGAAGGAGGAGACTTAAAGGCTTTACAACACTTTTGAGCTCTTAGAATCACAGAAAAGATCAAGATTTCGGTGTAGGTCTGTATCTTTTCAGTGCTGAATGGGTGGGGTATTTATAGGCCCCAACCCAATTCAAAATTCGAGCTCAAAATGATCAAATCGATCAAATCCCAGAATTCTGGGATCAGGCGGTTGCACCTCTTGACTGGAGAGGTGGCACCGCCTGGCAGAGCTCGAAGACTGAGCTCAGGCGATTGCTCCTCTCTGCCAGAGCTCGAAGACTGAGCTCGATGGTTGCATCACCTGGCAGAGCTCGAAGACTGAGCTCGGTGGTTGCATCACCTGGCAGAGCTCGAAATCTGAGCTCGGTGGTTGCATCACCTGGCAGAGCTCGAAACTGAGCTCAGGCTGATGCACCTCTCTGCCAGAGCTCGAAGACTGAGCTCTGGGTGGTTGCACCTCTTGGCTGGGGCGGTTGCACCTCCCAGCCTCGCAGCCCTGGCGGTTGCACCTCCTGGCTGGGGCGGTTGCACCGCCCAACCTCACAGCCCTGGCGGTTGCACCTCCTGGCTGGGGCGGTTGCACCGCCCAACCTCACAGCCCTGGCGGTTGCACCTCCTGGCTGTGGCGGTTGCACCTCCTGGTGCAATCAGGGTCCGAATGGTTCGCTCCATTCGGCCCAATTTGAATCTTTTCAGGGGCCCAATTGCCCCAAGATTAAGCTCATGGGATCACCTCCCATTTTCATGCTTAATCATCATGCTAACTACGATTAACTCTAAGACAACTTCTGCAGCTTTGCTCCGATGCGTCAATCGCTTCTTCCGGCGAGTTTCCGGCCAACTTCCGTCGATCATCCGATAAACCCTCGGTGATCCTTCTGCGGACATCCGGCATACTCCTGGACTTTGCGACGATCCACTTGGCGAGTTCCGACGAGCTTCGCTTGGCAAGCTTCTGGACTTCTCGGATCTGTTCTCGCTGAACCTCCGACGACCGTCTGAACTTCCGTCGAACTCTCGAACTCCCAACGTGATCATGATCTTGACTCCGGCGCAACACCTGCTGCTTGTCTTACTCTCATCGTAGTTAATCCTGCACAACAAAACAAAACTTCGATCGAGACAATTAATCCTAAGCAATTAACCAAGTTGTCCGACATGTCATTGGTCCCTCGATGCTTCGTCCGATTCTTCGGCGCATCGTCCTCTTCTGCAGCCTATTGCCCAATCGGTCAGTCGACTCCGCAACTCCGATATCCTTGGCACAATACCCGCTCTTCTTGGCCCGATGCCCGAGTCCACGGCCCGAAGCCTTCTGTCGATACGTCGACCGATCCACCGGCCCGACGTCCAATCTTCTGACATGTTCCTTCGGCACAACATGATTATCATGCTTTAATTGTCTCATCCTGATCGAAGCATCCTACGTCACTCAAAACGCAGATTAAATCATAAACATATATCAAGTAGTTTCATCATCAAAATACGAGATTCAACAATCTCCCCCTTTTTGATGATGACAACCACTTGATGACGGAGTTAAACTTAACTCCCGGAGTTTAAACAAACTCCCCCTATCAATATGCCATATTGATAGAACCTTGAATTCAAACTGAATTCAAGTCATTGCAATATTCATCATGAATACTTGCAACACATCAACATGAACTTATGCATAAACTTATGCATCACATGTCATGTCATCAACATACTTCTCCCCCTTTGTCATCAACAAAAAGGAGAAGTACTACAATCAAGTGTTTGTGTGTGATATTGGTTCTACTCTTTGCATGAAAAACATAGTATCAAGTTTTATCATCATGCAATCTTGGAGCTAGAAGATTTAGCAGGTGTTATGTCATGCTTAGGACATTCATGCTATCAAGTTTTAGATTTTCAAGTTTTATAACATATAAGATAGCACTTTTGGTAATGTTCAAGATAGCAAGTTCTATATCATGCAAGCTAGCAAACTAGAGATGTTCAAGAAAGCAACTCTTGCTTCTTGATATATGCAAATTTGTCAAGTTTTGCTAGATGTGCAAGTTAGCATTTTTGCCTCTTGAGATAGGCAAGATAGCACATTTGCTTCTTTTGAGATAGCAGCTTTTCGCTTCTCTTTAGACTACGAGCTAGCAATTTTTACGATGTATAAGTTTCACAATATACAAGCTAGCAAAAAACTTCGAAAGCAAATGCAAGATAACTTTCTTGTGTAGGCTCATGATTATTGCTTCCTATTGTAATGTGCAAGTTGCAAGTCTTGCTTCTTGAGATATTCAAGATGGTGATGTTCAAGAAGACAACTTTTGCTTCTTGAAATAAGCAAGTTAGCAATCTTTGCTACTTACGATAGGCAAGCTGGCAATCAAGTTTTTGCATCTTCTTGACTTGTGCAAACTAGCTATCTCCCCCTTTGTCATTGTCAACAAGGGAAAAACCCTTTACATCAATTTCTAAATCATGACAAAGGTAAGTAATCATTCTTATTTGTGCATCATTATAGTTTCAATGCACAAATTCATTAACATTACATAAAAAATTTTATGCATGATACCGAAAAATCAATCATCATCATGAGCATATCAAACATGATATTCAAGCATTCATGATATATCATTTTGGCAACATGATCATAGATATTCAAACGATGGTATCTAGAATTCATTACATCCTATTATGCATGATCATTAACTCCTCATTTGTATTTCATGCATTATTTCATTTCATCTCATAAGGAATATCAAGAAGAGTTATTGGATGATGAGATAAATATTTTATGAATACACAGAATATCATAAGTGTTTCATGTATTCATATTATCACATGAAGCATATTATCATTTTTGAGATTCATAACATGAATAACGTTATTACTATTTCATCAAAATCAGTTTCGAGATTCACATAATATCATGAAATCATTAATCTCGATAAAATGGGAAAAACATTTTCTTTTTAAGTGATTCTTTTAACACATCATAAAAAAGAAAAACTCATTCATAATTCAAGTGATTTACAAGATATCATAAATGAATTTATCACTTGTATTTCACCAAAATCGAGAACTCTAGAGTTAGAAAATGATCGAAGCATTTAATCTGATTGAAGAATGATTCATATTTAAAGTGTAGCATTTGTCAAATCTGAAATCATCAAGTATAACTTTAATATTTTCATTGCAACATTGAGCAAGGTTTCATTGAACATAATTTTGAATGATTCTTATAAATGCCTAAAACTTCTTTAGTTTTAATTTATGATTGACTTTATAATAGCATGCTCAAATCTTTATTCTTATGTCAAAACCATACATTACATTTAATAAACAAAGACAATGAAAAATATCAAGCCTTCCAGACAAAAGCCATGTATCGTCATTGAAAAGCAATATGAAAATCATCAAAATATACATTCTTGCTTCTCAAGCACATAAATAAGATTAATCTCACTAGGTGTAAAATCATTAGATTTCTATCTTGCATTAACATAAGACATGCAATTTTCATTATCATTTTCAAGATTACAAGCATGATCATATTTTTGCATTTTCATTGTTAAATTATTAAAAATATAATTTTCAAGAAAATTTAAAGAAAAAGAAAAATGCATCATGAAAAGCATCATGTAATTTCGAAGTAAATTAGGTGGATTTCGATTACCTCATCATTGTAGGCTGTTAAGGCGTAGTTTGCCGCCTTGCTTTTGTTGACTTTCTCTTCTTCGGAGGAGCTCGATTCATCCCAATTTTTGTTCTTCTTCTTGCGTTTAAAGCAAGTAGTTTGATTCTTTTTGCTTTTTAATTTTCGTTTCATCTGTAGTTTAAGTTCACCATCACTTGAGCTTAGGCTCGAGTGGCCTTCAAATGTTCTATGTCCCAAATCCTTCCTGTTCTTTGGAAGGTTGTTTTGTTCATCATTGTCCTCATCACTTGAGTCATCGCTCAAGTGGCATTCATTTGTCCAGAGTTCAACATGTTCATCATGTGCATTGTACACCATTTCATATGTCATCAATGAACCAATTAGTTCTTCAAGTGGTAAGTTGTTTATGTTTTTAGCTTCTTGTATTGCAGTTACTTTTGAATCCCACTTCTTAGAAAGAGAACGCAAAATCTTGTTTACGAGTTCAAAGTCCGAAAAACATTTTCCAAGAGCTCTTAAACTATTGACGACATCCGTGAAACGGGTGTACATGTCGCCTATAGTCTCGCTTGGTTGCATTCGAAAAAGCTCGAAATCATGCAATAAAAAGTTAACTTTCGAGTCTTTGACACTACTAGTTCCCTCGTGCGTGATTTCAAGTGTTCGCCAAATGTCAAAAGCTGTTTCGCACGTAGAAATCCGATTGAACTCATTTTTGTCCAAAGCGCAAAATAAGGCATTCATAGCCTTTGCGTTTAAAGAGAAATACTTCTTCTCCAAATCCGACCATTCGTTCGTCGGTTTAGAGGGAAGTTGAAAGCTGTTTTCAACGATATTCCATAAATCCAGATTTAGAGAAATCAAGAAAACTCTCATTCGAGTTTTCCAATAAGTATAGTCCAATCCGTTAAAGAACGGTGGACGAAAGACCGAAAAGCCTTCTTGAAGAGCCATTTCTCTCGGGTGTAAATCCGAAATGAGAAATACCCCGCTCTGATACCAATTGTTAGGATCGAGAGCACTAAGAGGGGGGGGTGAATTAGTGCAGCGGAAATCTTACAGCGATTAAAAACCAAAAGCTGCGTTCGTTCAAAAACTATTATGATGCAAAAGCAAATTCTCAGTTTGTATCTAAGTGCAGTTTGCGTCTAAGCGCAGATTGCGTCTAAGCGCAGTTTTGCGTCTAAGCGCAGTTTACGTCTAAACTCAGATTTACGTCTAAACGCAGTTTTACGTCTAAACGCAGATTTACGTCTAAACGTAGATTTACGTCTAAACGCAGATTTACGTCTAAACGCAGTTTTACGTCTAAACGCAGATTTACGTCTAAACTCAGATTTACGTCTTAAACTCAAATTTACGTCTAAACGCAGATTTACGTCTAAACGCAGTTTTACGTCTAGACGCAGATTTACGTCTAAACTTTGAAACTTGTTTGTATACTCCCAGAAGGCAGTATGCAGTGGAAATCAAGACGTAAACGTGAACTGAGATCTGATGATTGAGCGAGGAAAGCCGATTTACGTCTGAATGCAGTTTTACGTCTAAATGTTGAAACTCGTTCGTAAAATTATAGAGGACAGTTTGCAGTTATCAATAGGATCAAAATGTAAGTGTAAACTGCAAAGAAGCTCGTTCGTAAAAGCACGGAAGACAGTTCTGCAGAATCAAACGTAAACGTAAACTGTGATGTATGAAAATACGAATTTACGTCTGAATGCAGATTCGGAAGAACAGCACTTAGAACTTGTTCGTGAAAGCGCAAAGAGCAGTAGTAATGGAGGAGGTTTGCAGTAATGATAAAGTGCTCGAAAATAAACGCAAACCAGAGATTTAGAGTGGTTCGGTCAGCCTTGACCTACTCCACTTTTGGCTTCCTCCACCGACGAGGTTGCCGACGTCAACTAGGGGCCTTCCTTCAATAGGCGAAGGCCAAACTGCCCTTTTACAATTTCTCTCCTTTTGACAGGCTCAGGAGACAACCTTTACAGACCTTTCTCTCCTCACTTTACAACTGAAAACTTGAAGAACAGAAGGAGGAGACTTAAAGGCTTTACAACACTTTTGAGCTCTTAGAATCACAGAAAAGATCAAGATTTCGGTGTAGGTCTGTATCTTTTCAGTGCTGAATGGGTGGGGTATTTATAGGCCCCAACCCAATTCAAAATTCGAGCTCAAAACGATCAAATCGATCAAATCCCAGAATTCTGGGATCAGGCGGTTGCACCTCTTGACTGGAGAGGTGGCACCGCCTGGCAGAGCTCGAAGACTGAGCTCAGGCGATTGCTCCTCTCTGCCAGAGCTCGAAGACTGAGCTCGATGGTTGCATCACCTGGCAGAGCTCGAAGACTGAGCTCGGTGGTTGCATCACCTGGCAGAGCTCGAAATCTGAGCTCGGTGGTTGCATCACCTGGCAGAGCTCGAAACTGAGCTCAGGCTGATGCACCTCTCTGCCAGAGCTCGAAGACTGAGCTCGGTGGTTGCATCACCTGGCAGAGCTCGAGACTGAGCTCAGGCTGATGCACCTCTCTGCCTGAGCTCGAAGACTGAGCTCGGTGGTTGCATCGCCTGGCAGAGCTCGAAACATGAGCTCTGGCGGTGCTACCTCTTGACAGAGGAGGTTGCACCGCCCAGTCTAGCTCGAAGACTGAGCTCTGGGCGGTTGCACCTCTTGGCTGGGGCGGTTGCACCTCCCAACCTCACAGCCCTGGCGGTTGCACCTCCTGGCTGGGGCGGTTGCACCGCCCAACCTCACAGCCCTGGCGGTTGCACCTCCTGGCTGTGGCGGTTGCACCTCCTGGTGCAATCAGGGTCCGAATGGTTCGCTCCATTCGGCCCAATTTGAATCTTTTCAGGGGCCCAATTGCCCCAAGATTAAGCTCATGGGATCACCTCCCATTTTCATGCTTAATCATCATGCTAACTACGATTAACTCTAAGACAACTTCTGCAGCTTTGCTCCGATGCGTCAATCGCTTCTTCCGGCGAGTTTCCGGCCAACTTCCGTCGATCATCCGATAAACCCTCGGTGATCCTTCTGCGGACATCCGGCATACTCCTGGACTTTGCGACGATCCACTTGGCGAGTTCCGACGAGCTTCGCTTGGCAAGCTTCTGGACTTCTCGGATCTGTTCTCGCTGAACCTCCGACGACCGTCCGAACTTCCGTCGAACTCTCGAACTCCCAACGTGATCATGATCTTGACTCCGGCGCAACACCTGCTGCTTGTCTTACTCTCATCGTAGTTAATCCTGCACAACAAAACAAAACTTCGATCGAGACAATTAATCCTAAGCAATTAACCAAGTTGTCCGACATGTCATTGGTCCCTCGACGCTTCGTCCGATTCTTCGGCGCATCGTCCTCTTCTGCAGCCTATTGCCCAATCGGCCAGTCGACTCCGCAACTCCGATATCCTTGGCACAATACCCGCTCTTCTTGGCCCGATGCCCGAGTCCACGGCCCGAAGCCTTCTGTCGATACGTCGACCGATCCACCGGCCCGACGTCCAATCTTCTGACATGTTCCTTCGGCACAACATGATTATCATGCTTGAATTGTCTCATCCTGATCGAAGCATCCTGCGTCACTCAAAACGCAGATTAAATCATAAACATATATCAAGTAGTTTCATCATCAAAATACGAGATTCAACAGTCCTGTATGAGTGCTCCACTCTTTGATACCAGACTTATAGGTTTGGCTATCCCAGATCTAGTACAACTGGTCATTGGGAGTGGTAGTCGACCTTACGAGGGCTATTGAGTGTCGACAGAGGATCATCCACTCTCGGCGTCATGAGAGGAATATCCCATGTGTTCTTGCTCAGACAAATCCCTAGCAAGGGTCATTCGGGTTGAGAGAGAAAGAGTTCTCCGGGAGAATCCGATTAGAGCGAGACTTGAATAGAAACCGTATGGGTCTGACAGCACCATGCTCGATATACGATATTTGGGATATTAGATTGATGAGGGACTATAGGTACATGGTAATTGAGGACAGACAGGTCCAATGGATTGGATTCCCCTATATCGTCTGGGGACTACGACGTAGTGGCCTAGTACGTCCGTAGTCGATGAGTCGAGTGAATTATTACAGAGATAATAATTCACTGAGTTAGAAGGAGTTCTGACAGGTATGACTCACGGCCAGCTCGATATTGGGCCTAGAGGGTCACACACATATGGTAGGCATTGCGATGAGTAGAGGTTCGGATATGAGATATCCGACGGAGCCCTTGTCTTATTGGATGCAGATTCAATACCCACTAGGGAATGACCCATTAGGGTTTGACACGGGATCTCTATAAATAGGAGGGATTCACAGCCTCATAGGCTAGAGTCTTTGCTTGCCTTTCCTATTCTCCTCTCCCTCTCCACCTTAGAGTAGGCCTGGAGTTTTGAGTAGCGTCGTCGCAACCCTGCTGTGTGGATCACCGCTAGAGAGGAGGACGCTTGACCTCCTTCACCCTCTCCTAAGGATCTGCAAGGAAACAGGGATATATGATCTCCCTAGGTAACACAATCTCTATACGCAGTTTTGTGTTTTGCGGATTTTTTGTGCACCGATCTTCGCACGACGACGAACATCTTTTTGGGAATCGGGGATTTTTGTTTTCTTGTTCTTCCGCTGCGCATATGATGTCGCCCCCCATGATTTCCCAACAGGCGCTCCTCAAAACTCTAGGCCTGCTCTGAGGTGGAGAGGGGGAGGAGAATAGGAGAGGCAAGCAAAGGCTTTAGCCTATGAGGCTTTGAATCCCTCCTATTTATAGAGGTCCTCTATCAAACCCTAATGGATTCTCCCCTAGTGGGTATTGGATCTGCATCCAATAAGACAAGGGCTCCATCGGATATCTCATATCCGAACCTCTACTCATCGCAATGCCTACTATATGTGTGTGACCCTCTAGGCCCAATATCGAGCTGGCCGTGAGTTATACCTATCAAAACTCCTTCTAACTCAGTGAATTATTATCTCTATAATAATTCACTCGACTCATCGACTACGGACGTACTAGGCCACTATGCCGTAGTCCCCAAACGATACAGGGGAATCCAATCCATTGGACCTGTCTGTCCTCAGTTACCATGTATCTATAGTCCCTCATTCATCTAATATCCCAGAGACTGTATATCGAGCATGGTGCTGTCAGACTCATACGGTTTCTACTCGAGTCTCGCTCTAATCGGATTCTCCCGGAGAACTCTTTCTCTCTCAACTCGAATGACCCTGGCCAGGGATTTGTCTGAGCAAGAACACATGGGATATTCCTTTCATGATGCCGAGAGTGGATGATCCTCTATCGACACTCAATAGCCCTCATAAGGTCGAGTACCACTCCCAATGACTAGTTGTACTAGATCTGGGACAGCCAAACCTATAAGTCTGGTATCAAAGAGTGGAGCACTCATACAGGACATCCTTGGTGTCTCAAGTCTAAGGACCAGATACACCACTAGGACTACGGAATCGCTGTCTGACAATAAGGCATCATCAACCATCTAACATTTCGTAAGCGGATCAATCAGTGAACTCATTCTCTAATGAGCACCTATACTGTATCCCTAGTGTCCCTACACGAGCAGTTATGAGACCAACTGCATCCATCATATGGACGGGTATACAACACACCAGTCTATCCGGTTATCACGATGTCCCTCTCGAGTAACCTGTGACTGGGATTATTTAGGATCTGTGTTTAAAGGTGAATCGATCTCATTATCATGATCTCATCACGATCTGATTCTCATTGCACAAATCCAAGGACATCACAATATATATATATATATATATATATATATATATATATATATATATATATATATATATATATATATATATATATATATATATATATATATGCATATATGCAATAGTTATAAAGTGATATATGCCAAAATATAACAAACAACAAGATTCTGTATCAAGTCACACGTGCCATCACTCATGTGATTGGCTTGCTGGGCACCTATGACTAGCACCCTCAACTTCAGGCTGCCGACATTGGAGACATATGATGGCGGCTCTGATCCCCTGGAGCACGTCTCCACATTTCGGGCCCAAATGGCCCTCTACGGCACCTCTGATGCATTGATGTGCCAGGCATTTCCAACCACTCTAAAGGGGCCGACACGAACATGGTTCAGCCGGCTACGCCAATCCTCAGTCTCATCATTCGACCAACTTGCCAGGGAGTTCAAGAAAAACTTCCTCGCCAGCGCGCGACCTAGGTCTTCCATGACCACCCTACTCGTGCTATCCCAGTGCGAAGACGAGTTGCTCTCTCAGTTCATGGCACATTTTGCCAACGAGATCTGGGGTTTTTCAGACATTTACCCCTCTCTAATCTTGTAGGCCTTTCTGATGGGTTTGAAGCCTTCGAGGTTCTTCCGGTCGCTGATCGAGAAGCCACCAACACCATCTCCAAAATGCTCTAACGCGCCAACCAGTACGTCGCCGCCGAGGCATTGGTGGCGGGAAGGTGCATGGAAGGGAAGAAGCCAAGGGCGGAACTGTCCCCGGGAACGACCTCAGCAGCCTCGGCGACACCCCGCTACGGGCTCGGCCGGCAAGAGCTACCGCTCTCGAGGCCCCCGCCTCTCCCCCTAAATACGTCCCGCACCGAGATCTTCCTCCAAATCAAGGAGATAGGTCTCTTGCAACAATCTCATCCTATGAAGGCCACTCACAAAATTCGGTCTAAATATTGCAGGTTCCATCGGGACTACGGTCATGACACGAAGGACTGTCGTGACCTCCAAAATCAAATAGAGGCGCTGATCCTGAGAGGCCACCTCAGACGTTTTCTCAAATCCCCGGAGGTGACTCCACGCCCCAAGGGACCCATCGAGAGACAAATCGACGTCATCTCCGGGGGACCAGCGGCCGGTGGCAGCAGCTCTGTGGCAAGAAAGGCCTACGCCCGCAGCACTGTCGAGAAACGTCCCCAGCCCGAGCTTGAGCCTGAAATCACCTTCGGGGCTTAGGAGGCCGAGCGCTCCCACCATGACGATGCTCTAGTGATCTCCATCTAGATTGCCAATGCCTGAGTTAAGAGGGTGATGGTTGACACCGGGAGCTCCGCTGACGTTCTTTAAGAAGCTCGGCTTGACCAAGGGAGACCTTACCCCTATGACATCAGCCTTCACAGGATTCACAAGGGATTCCGTCTCCCCGCTCGGGACCATGGTCCTCCCCGTCACCATTGGGGAGGAGCCGAGGGCGAAGACGATAATGACCACCTTCATGGTAGTCGATTAGCCCTCGGCCTACAACGTCATCCTCGGTCGCCCAACACTCAATAAGATGAAGGCAATGATTTCCACCTACCATAGGACCATCAAGTTTTCGACCTCAGCAGGCATCGGGGAGGCCTGAAGTGACCCAGGAGAGTCAAGGCGATACTACCTCACCGCGGTTACTCTCCCAAGAAAGCTACGCCCAACTCTGATTCCTGATCCCCGTGAAGAACCCGTACCACAAATGCTGCTAGAGCCTCCCGAGCCACTCATTGAGGTACCTCTGAAGAGGAGCCGTCCAGACCAGACCGTCAAGGTCAGAGCCACACTCCCCGAAACAGACCAGCTCCACCTCATTGACTTCCTAAGGAAGAACGCCGACATATTTGTGTGGTCCCCCAAGGAGATGCTCGGGATCAACCCAAAAGTGGCCCAACACTGGCTCAACATCGACCCCAAGGCACGACCGGTAAGACAAAGACTAAGGAGGTTCGCCCCTGATTGATAAAAGGCGATCGGGGATGAGGTCAATCACCTTATAAAGGCCAGATTCATTACTAAGGTTAAATACCCCCGGTGGTTGTCAAATGTAGTCCTCATTAAAAAATCTAATGGAAGCTAAAGGATGTATTTTGATTACACCGATCTCAACCGGGCATGCCCCAAGGACTGTTATCCGCTCCCCAGGATAGACTAGTTAGTCGAGGCCACTGCGGGCCATGAACACCTTACATTCATGGATGCATTCTCGGGCTACAACCAAATCCGGATGGCAACCCCGGACCAAGAAGACACTGCCTTCATCACCAACCGAGGGGTGTATTGTTACAAGGTGATGCCATTCGGCCTAAAGAACGCCGGAGCGACTTACTAAAGGATGGTCGACAAACTTTTCAAGCACCAGCTCAGGAGGAATATGGAGGTGTATGTAGACGACATGATTGTAAAGAAGAGCAAGGTCGCAAGCACATATCTGGCCGACCTAGCGGAAACTTTCCAAATGCTTAGGCGGTTCAACATGCGTTTGAACCCTGTGAATTGTGTCTTCGGAGTCAGCTCGGGGAGGTTCCTTGGCTTCGTCATTCACCAGTGAGGGATAGATGTCAACCCAGAGAATGTACGGGCCGTTACTGAGATGTGTTCCCCCCCGCTCGGCCAAAGAGGTGCAGTGACTTACCGGGAGGCTGGTAGAGCTCAGCAGGTTCGTATCGCGTTCAGGCGACAAGTGCCTCCCCTTCTTTCGAGCTCTACAACGGGCTGACAACTTTACATGGACCTCGGAGTGCGAGGAAGCCTTCAAAAAGTTGAAGGCGTGCCTCACCCACTTGCCCCAACTCACCTCGTCCAAGCCGGGCGAAACCCTCGGTCTCTACTTGGTGGCCTCGGCACAAGCCGTCAGCTCGGTGTTAGTTCGGGAGATACCACCAATATAGCTACCCGTACATTATGTCAGCCATATCCTCGGGGGGCCCGAGGCACGGTACTCCCCGATCGAGAAGCTAGCTCTCGCTCTTATCAAGACGGCCCGAAATCTATGGCCCTACTTTCAAGCCCATACGATCAAAGTGATCACCGACCAACCATTACGATAGATCCTCTCCAACTTTGACACATCAGGTCACATGCTACGATGGTCAGTCGAGCTTAGCGATTTCGACATTCAGTACTCCCCCAGGACTGCCATCAAGGCTCAAGCACTGGCTGATTTCATTTCTGAGCTAACCCTTGAGGACCATGCTGTGGGGCGAGAGAATAATCAGAACACGTGGACCCTGCATGTAGACGGCTCGTCCACTTCCGAAGCGGTCGAGGTCGAGCTCATCCTCAAAGACCCTTCGGGGGAAACCTATGAGAGGTCACTCCAATTGCAATTCTGAGCCACTAACAATGAGCCTGAGTATGAAGCGCTGCTCCATGACCTACGCTTCGCTCTGGAGATGTTGGGAAATCATAGGGGGGCGACATCATATGCGCAGCGGAAGAACAAGAAAACAAAAATCCCCGATTCCCAAAAAGATGTTCGTCGTCGTGCGAAGATTGGTGCGCAAAAATCCGCAAAACACAAAACTGCGTATATTGATTGTGTTACCTAGGGAGATCGTATATCCCTGTTTCCTTGCAGATCCTTAGGAGAGGGTGAAGGAGGTCAAGCGTCCTCCTCTCTAGCGGTGATCCACACAGCAGGGTTGCGACGATCGCTCCTCAAAACTCCAGGCCTACTCTGAGGGGGAGAGGGAGAGGAGAATAGGAAGGGCAAGCAAAGACTCTAGCCTATGAGGCTGTGAATCCCTCCTATTTATAGAGATCCCGTGTCAAAACCCTAATGGGTCCTTTCCCTAGTGGGTATTGGATCTGCATCCAATAAGACAAGGGCTCCGTCGGATATCTCATATCCGAACCTCTACTCATCGCAATGCCTACCATATGTGTGTGACCCTCTAGGCCCAATATCGAGCTGGCCGTGAGTCATACCTGTCAGAACTCCTTCTAACTCAGTGAATTATTATCTCTGTAATAATTCACTCGACTCATCGACTACGGAAGTACTAGGCCACTACGCCGTAGTCCCCAAACGATACAGGGGAATCCAATCCATTGGACCTGTCTGTCCTCAGTTACCATGTACCTATAGTCCCTCATCCATCTAATATCCCAGAGACCATATATCGAGCATGGTGCTGTCAGACCCATACGGTTTCTACTCGAGTCTCGCTCTAATCGGATTCTCCCGGAGAACTCTTTCTCTCTCAACCCGAATGACCCTGGCCAGGGATTTGTCTTAGCAAGAACACATGGGATATTCCTCTCATGATACCGAGAGTGGATGATCCTCTATCGACACTCAATAGCCCTCGTAAGGTCGACTACCACTCCCAATGACCAGCTGTACTAGATCTGGGAACAGCCAAACCTATAAGTCTGGTATCAAAGAGTGGAGCACTCATACAGGACATCCTTGGTGTCTCAAGTCTAAGAACCAGATACACCACTAGGACTACGGAATCGTTGTCTGACAATAAGGCATCATCAACCATCCAGCATTCCGTAAGCGGATCAATCAGTGAACTCATTCTCCAATGAGCACCTGTACTGTATCCCTAGTGTCCCTACACGAGCAGCTATGAGACCAGCTGCATCCATCATATGGACGGGTATACAGCACACCAGTCTATCCGGTTATCACGATGTCCCTCTCGAGTAACCTATGACCGGGATTATTTAGGATATGTGTTTAAAGGTGAATCGATCTCATTATCGTGATCTCATCACGATCTGATTCCCATTGCACAAATCCAAGGACATCACAATATATATGCATTTATGCAATAGTTATAAAGTGATATACGCCAAAATATAATAAGCAAAAAGATTCTGTATCAAGTCACACGTGCCATCACTCACGTGATTGGCTTGCTGGGCACTTATGACTAGCAATCTCCCACTTGACCTAAAGCCAATCACCTATGTGTCTGATCCCTATCAGACCCCTGTGACGCTCAAAGACAAAATGAGACAACGGCTTTGTCAGTGGATCTGCAATGTTATCTTCGGATGGAACTCTTTCCACTGCTACATCTCCTCGGGTTACGATCTCTCTTATAAGCTGGAACCTCCTCAGAACACTTCTGATAAGACCCGGGTTCCCTTATTTGAGTAATCACCCCATAGTTGTCGCAATATAAGGAAGTCGACTCCTCACTATCCGGCACGACTCCCAAATCTGTGATGAACTTCTTCAACCAGACTCCCTCCTTTGCTGCATCTAATGCAGCAATGTACTCCGCCTCTATGGTTGAGTCAGCAGTAGTATCTTGCTTGGAACTCTTCCAGCACACTGCTCCTCCATTCAAGGTGTACACATACCCTGAATTCGACTTGCTATCATCGACATCAGACTGAAAACTTGAGTCAGTGTAGCCTTCAACCTTAAGGCTATTACCTCCATATACTAGTAAAAGATCCTTAGTCCTTCTCAAGTACTTAAGGATACACTTTACTGCTTTCCAGTGCTCCAAGCCTGGATCCGCCTGATACCTGCTCGTGACACTCAGAGCATGCGCTATATCAGGCCTAGTACATAGCATGGCATACATGATAGACCCTATTGCTGAGGCATAAGGTATCATATCCATGTTCGCCCTTTCTTCTGGAGTCTTTGGGGACATACTCGTAGAAAGCGATATCCCATGTCTCATCGGTATGAGACCTCTTTTGGAATTTTCCATGCCAAACCTTTTGACAATAGTTTCTATGTACCTGGACTGGGACAAGCCAAGCATCCTTTTGGATCTATCTCTATAGATTCTAATCCCCAAGATATAAGATGCTTCTCCTAAGTCCTTCATGGAGAAGTGTCTAGATAACCAAGCCTTTACTGTGGATAGCATTCCTATGTCATTCCCAATGATGAGGATGTCATCCACATATAACACCAAAAAGCTAATAGCGCTCCCACTTACCTTTCTGTATACACAAGGCTCATCTTCGTTCTTAACGAAGTCATAAGATCTGATTGCCTCATCAAATCTTATGTTCCAACTTCGGGAAGCTTGCTTTAGTCCATAAATGGATCTAAGCAACCTACACACCTTATCTGGGCAGTTCTTGGACACGAATCCCTCAGGTTGCATCATATACACCTCCTCCTCCAGGTTCCCGTTGAGGAATGCGGTTTTCACATCCATCTGCCAGATCTCATAATCATAGTGTGCTGCAATAGCCAATAGAATTCTGATGGATTTTAGCATTGCTACGGGTGAGAAAGTTTCGTCGTAGTCAACACCTTGCCTTTGACGATACCCCTTAGCCACTAGCCTTGCTTTATAGGTCTCTACCTTTCCATCTACTCCGATCTTTTTCTTAAAGATCCACTTGCAACCGATGGGTACAATACCTTCGGGTGCATCAACTAGGTTCCAAACCTTATTGGAGTACATAGAATCCATCTCAGAATTCATGGCTTCTTTCCACTTCCCGGAGTCTATACTCATAATAGACTCCTCGTAGGTCTGAGGATCAATATCCTCTACATCCTCTGCTCTAATATGTCCCACATATCTCTCAGGAGGATGGGATACTCTATCAGACCTGCGTAAAGTTGAAACTTGTGTATTAGATACCTGAACAGACTTGGGCTGTAGAGTGGTGCTTGAGCTTGGTTCTCCAACCTCGCTCAATTCTATCATTCTCCCACTGTCTCCGTCAAGAATGCGTTCCTTCTCAAGGAACACTGCTCTCTTAGCTACAAAGACCTTTTGGTCCTCGAGATGATAGAAGTAATACCCACAAGTTT
This sequence comes from Musa acuminata AAA Group, assembly GCF_036884655.1. NCBI lineage: Eukaryota > Viridiplantae > Streptophyta > Magnoliopsida > Zingiberales > Musaceae > Musa > Musa acuminata. The sequence goes on from NC_088331.1 coordinate 12,856,353, forward strand.
CCTTGGGGTATCCCACAAATTTACATCGCCCTGTCCTTGATTCTAACTTATCGGGGTTGTGTCTTTTAACATGGGCAGAGCAGCCCCAAATCTTAACTACTTTAAGATCAGGCTTCTTCCCTTTCCATATCTCATATGGTGTAGACACTACCGACTTAGTTGGAACTCTGTTCAGAAGGTAAGCTGCGGTTTCTAGGGCATATCCCCAGAATGAGATGGGTAGGTCAGCGAAACTCATCATGGACCGTACCATATCTAATAATGTACGATTTCTCCTTTCAGAGACACCATTGAGCTGAGGTGTATAAGGAGGTGTCCATTGGGATAATATCCCATGGTCCTTGAGGAAGTGAGTAAACTCTGTACTTAAGTACTCACCTCCTCGATCTGATCGAAGAGTTTTGATACTCTTTCCAGTCTGGTTCTCCACCTCATTCTTATACTCTCTGAATTTCTCAAAGGCCTCGGACTTGTACTTCATTAAGTACACATATCCATACCTTGAGAAATCATCAGTAAATGTAATGAAGTAGGAGTAACCTCCAATGGCATGAGTTGACATGGGTCCACATACATCACTATGTATGAGTTCCAACAACTCAGTGGCTCTCTCTCCAGTTCCACTAAATGGAGAGTTGGTCAGTTTTCCACGAATGCAAGGCTCACAAGTTGCATATGACACATAGTCGAATGGATCTAGATATCCATCATTTAGCAACTTTTGAATCCTTCTTTCATGGATGTGACCTAGCCTACAATGCCACAGGTATGCACTGTTCAACTCATCTCGTTTCCTTTTGGACACATTTATATTCATGATATGTGGAGTGGTGTCTAACATAAATAAACCATTATGCAATGTTCCTTTCGTGATGATCTTATCATCTAATAATATCGAACAACCATTGTTCTCAAAAACAAATTTATATCCACTAACTGTTAAACATGAAATGGAGATAATGTTTTTGATAATAGAAGGAACAAAATAACATGCATCTAATGCAATAAAAGCTCCACTAGGCAGATGTAGGGCGACCTCGCCAACAGCTAATACAGCAACTTTTGCTCCATTACCCATCTTGAGGTCCATCTCGCCTCTCTCTAGTCTCCTAGGCCTTGCCAGAACCTGCAACGAATTGCATATATGATAAGCACTACCGGTATCTAATACCCATGTGTTATCATAAGAGTCTGACAAATGGAGACTGATCATGAATGTACCTGAAGCTTCATCAAGCTTTTGTTTCGCCCTTTCTGCAAGGTACTCTTTGCAGTTTCTCTTCCAGTGCCCATCTTTACCACAGTGGAAGCACTGGCCTTTGTCCTTTGTTGGGTCTTTCTTAGCAACCTTTGCTTTACCTTGTTTGCCCTTGCCCTTTCCCTTCTTAAGGGACCTTTCTGCTTTCCTTTTCTTTCTGGTCTCACCAGTGTAGAGAACTGGCTTCTCTTTCTTAATAGTACTCTCTCCCTCCCTCAACATATTGAGGAGCTCTGGGAGAGTCACCTCAAGCTTGTTCATATTAAAGTTCATTATGAACTGTGAAAAGGAATCTGGTAGGGACTGAAGCACAATGTCCACACACAAGTTATCCTCTAGGACCATTCCTAGACCTGTGAGTTTCTCTATCCACTCAATCATCTTTAGGACATGGTTCTGAACCGGTGTCCCCTCAGTCATCCTAGCGCGGAAAAGGCTCTTGGATATCTCATATCGTTGAGTCCTTCCCTGTTCCTCAAACAATTTACGGACATGTAGGAGAATGGATCTGGCATCCATCTTTTCATGTTGTCTCTGTAACTCTGGAGTCATAGAGCCCAACATATAGCACTGAGCAAGAGTGGAGTCATCAATGTACTTCACGTAGCGAGCGATCTCATCCTCGCTTGCCCCTTCTTCGGGCGTAGGCATCACTGTATCAAGGACGTACACGATTTTCTCCGCTGTGAGAACAATTCTCAAGTTACGGAGCCAATCCGTATAATTTGGACCAGTGAGGCGGTTGACATCAAGTATGCCACGTAAGGGATTTGAAAGCGACATTTTCTGAAAATAAAGATGTAGCAGAAATGAATAACATGCAGATTTTGCAAGAAATAAACTATCAAGATATGGACTTCTATCTTAATATGCTCCCACTATTTTACTAACGAGTCACGCGACACCCTCAGCACGTGAAACGGAAGTCTCCGGCAGACTTCTAGTGGGGATCAGGATCCAATCAGCGTCTTAGTGTAACCTCGAGGGACTCGACCAATCACACTAAGCCTAAAAGGTAGACAACTCTTGCCGATCACAACTCCTTGTGATTCCCGTCCTGTTCGGCCTCCGAATCACCATGGCCTCGAGGGACTCGACCAACCATGATGCTCGGTTAAGTCAACACCTTCGTTACAAGATGAGTCTGATTTGATGATATACCCTCGAGGGACTCGACCAAGCATATCATGCCCTCAGGTCACCGGTGACATCTCTATGTCGTAAGCAAGATAGCGAATTGCGATATAGGTGAGTCTCGAGGGACTCGACCAACTCAACCTACACCGGGATTTGGTTCCTACTCATAACGATGGAAGGCCACGTGGGTCAATCTAATTGCCTCATGTTTACCGACTTAATATTATCGAGAGATGTTTCTATGATTTGGTCTCCTAATATGACATGTCACACATATGCATATTTAATATATATCTACATCGCATGCAAATATATATACATATCTAGTATGTGTATAAGCAATCACATCAGATGATCATGGACCACAACCTAATATGATTAGGCCCGAGCCAGTAGGCCTAATCACTCACATCAAGATCTATGTGTGCAACGGTGCATCTCCATGCCTTGTGATCGTCCATCTCATCCTCGTCGGTTCCGTCGACATCTTGATGCATCTCCATGCATCACGATCGTCCGTCTCGTGGGTCCCACTATGGCATCCACGCTCCCACTGCGCCTCCTCATGTGATTACAACTTAATCATAGGCACGCAGGCCCGACAATAAACGAGAAATATAATGGAGGTTCGCAGACCTCAATAATAATAATCACAAGTACACACATCACACGGTCCATGATCATCCGTCCACACATCATACATCACATGTATAAATAATCATCATCATGTAGGACTACTAGATAATAATAAAAATAATAATCAACTAAACCTTTTAATTAATTAATATTTTCTGAAATCAGGGATATATAGGGAATTTCTCAATTCCTAAGGGTATTTTCGTAATTTGGACAAAAGACAGAAACTGGAATTTCTCAAATTCCGAGGGGCAAAACTGTCTTTTGCGCAGAAAACCCTAATACCCTTTCCCCCTTTCGCTGCTGCCGCCGCCGCCACCCTGCCGGCGGCGGCCTGTGCGTCGGGGCGAGGGCACTGCCCTCGCCTGCAGGCGGCACGCCCACTGGCGGCGATGCCGCTGCGGGTGGGCGCCCTCTTCGGGCGCCGCTGCCTCCGCAGGCGGTGCTGTACCGCCGAGCGGCCGCCCCTGTGGGGGGGGGGTTTCGCCCGCGGGAGCAGCGGCGGCAGGCGCCGCTGCCCTGCGGCGCCTCTGCCCGCGCTGCTGCCCCGCGGCCCCTCTGCCCGCGGGCTCAGTGTCCGCAGGCGCTTCTACCGAGCGGGCTGCCAGCCCCGCCGGCCGCAAGCCTACTGCAAGCAGACCGCCGGCCGGCTGCTGCAGGCACAGCGCTTGCGCATGCGCCGGCGCTGTGCTGCATGGCTGCGGCTGCGGCTGGCTGCAGGCATGCAGATCGAGGGCAGCAACTGTTGCTGCCCTTCCTTGCTTTTGCGTCAACGATTTTGACGTCAATATTCTTCCTAAACACAACACACGCAGTTCAAAAACCAATCATTCGCACGAACAACCTGGCTCTGATACCACTGTTGGGAAATCATAGGGGGGCGACATCATATGCGCAGCGGAAGAACAAGAAAACAAAAATCCCCGATTCCCAAAAAGATGTTCGTCGTCGTGCGAAGATTGGTGCGCAAAAATCCGCAAAACACAAAACTGCGTATATTGATTGTGTTACCTAGGGAGATCGTATATCCCTGTTTCCTTGCAGATCCTTAGGAGAGGGTGAAGGAGGTCAAGCGTCCTCCTCTCTAGCGGTGATCCACACAGCAGGGTTGCGACGATCGCTCCTCAAAACTCCAGGCCTACTCTGAGGGGGAGAGGGAGAGGAGAATAGGAAGGGCAAGCAAAGACTCTAGCCTATGAGGCTGTGAATCCCTCCTATTTATAGAGATCCCGTGTCAAAACCCTAATGGGTCCTTTCCCTAGTGGGTATTGGATCTGCATCCAATAAGACAAGGGCTCCGTCGGATATCTCATATCCGAACCTCTACTCATCGCAATGCCTACCATATGTGTGTGACCCTCTAGGCCCAATATCGAGCTGGCCGTGAGTCATACCTGTCAGAACTCCTTCTAACTCAGTGAATTATTATCTCTGTAATAATTCACTCGACTCATCGACTACGGAAGTACTAGGCCACTACGCCGTAGTCCCCAGACGATACAGGGGAATCCAATCCATTGGACCTGTCTGTCCTCAGTTACCATGTACCTATAGTCCCTCATCCATCTAATATCCCAGAGACCGTATATCGAGCATGGTGCTGTCAGACCCATACGGTTTCTACTCGAGTCTCGCTCTAATCGGATTCTCCCGGAGAACTCTTTCTCTCTCAACCCGAATGACCCTGGCCAGGGATTTGTCTGAGCAAGAACACATGGGATATTCCTCTCATGATACCGAGAGTGGATGATCCTCTATCGACACTCAATAGCCCTCGTAAGGTCGACTACCACTCCCAATGACCAGCTATACTAGATCTGGGAACAGCCAAACCTATAAGTCTGGTATCAAAGAGTGGAGCACTCATACAGGACATCCTTGGTGTCTCAAGTCTAAGAACCAGATACACCACTAGGACTACGGAATCGTTGTCTGACAATAAGGCATCATCAACCATCCAGCATTCCGTAAGCGGATCAATCAGTGAACTCATTCTCCAATGAGCACCTGTACTGTATCCCTAGTGTCCCTACACGAGCAGCTATGAGACCAGCTGCATCCATCATATGGACGGGTATACAGCACACCAGTCTATCCGGTTATCACGATGTCCCTCTCGAGTAACCTATGACCGGGATTATTTAGGATATGTGTTTAAAGGTGAATCGATCTCATTATCGTGATCTCATCACGATCCGATTCCCATTGCACAAATCCAAGGACATCACAATATATATGCATTTATGCAATAGTTATAAAGTGATATACGCCAAAATATAATAAGCAAAAAGATTCTGTATCAAGTCACACGTGCCATCACTCACGTGATTGGCTTGCTGGGCACTTATGACTAGCAGGAGATGCATGTAGATGACCTTAAAATCTTCAGCAACTCCCAACTGGTAACGGGACATGTCAATGGAAGCTATGAAGCCCGAGACCCAACGATGGTGTCATACCTAATGGAGGCAAAGCGACTCGCCCACCGATTCAACCGCCTTTCAGTCACCAGAATACCTCAGACGCAGAACATGTGGGCCGATGTGTTGGCCAGATCAGCCTCCACCCGCGGCCCAAGGTCGACCCTAGCCATCGAGTCCATAGTAATCTTGACAATAGCGACTCATGAGGTCACCGAAATGAGTTCATCGCCGAGCTGGATGGAGGAGATCCTCCAATATAAAGCGGGTGGAGAGGAGCTCGACGACCCGGTGGCTGCGAGATGGTTAAGGCGAACTCAAGCCTAGTATTACATCATCAATGGAAAGTTATATCGAAGGGCCTTCTCTCAACCCCTCCTACGCTGCCTCGCGCCATCAAAAGCCGAGGTGGTCCTCGCCAAGCTTTATGAGGGGATTTGCGGGGAGCACATCGGGGGACAAACCTTGGCTTTCAAAACCCTCCGGCAAGGATACTATTGGCCAACCATGCGCCAAGATGCCATGTCATATGTACAGCAGTGCCCATAATGCCAGTGGCACGCCTGATTACCGCACCAACCAGCCATTCCCCTTACTCCGATGGACGTGGCCTGGCCCTTTGCCCAATGGGGGCTCAACCTCCTTGGACCCTTCCCTCCAGCATCGGGTCAATGGCGCTTTCTCATAGTCGGGGTCGACTACTTCATGAAGTGGGTGGAAGTCAAACCCTTGGCCTCCATTACCGAGAAGCAAGTCCAGAGCTTCATGTGGAAGAATATCATCACCCGGTTCGGGATCCCGAAGGCTATCATCGCCGACAACGGAACTCGATTCAACAACATTAAGTTCAAGGCCTATTGCCAGTCGTACGGGATCCCGTTGAAGTTTAGCTCGGTCGCACTCCCCCAAACCAACGATCAAACTGAGGTGATGAATCGGACGATCCTGGAAGGCCTCAAGAGGAGAATCTCAGGCGCACATGGTGCTTGGGTGGATGAGCTTCCTAGCGTCTTGTGGGCAATGCGAACGACTCCCAAAACTATCTCGGGGGAGTCTCTGTTCAACCTGGCGTTCGGGACCGAGGCGGTCCTGCCAACCGAAATGTTATTCCCAACCCTACGCACCTCCAATTATCAGCAAGGAGACTTTGAGGAGGGGCTCCGAGCAAACTTGGATCTCCTTGAGGAAGGGAGAGCCAAGGCACATCTGCGTATCTTGTCATATAAGAAGGTCGTAGCTTGGATTTACAACTGACGGGTTCGCTCGCGCTTGATCAAGATCAGGGACCTCGTCCTCCAAAGAGCAGAAGTGAGCAACCCGACCCGAGCAAGGGGAAAGCTCTCACCCAACTGGGAAGGCCCCTATCGAGTCTATGACATGGTCCTAGAGGGGACCTACCAACTCGAGAGTATGGAGGGAAGTCCCCTGTCGAGAACATGGAATACGACAAACCTGAAGAAATTCTACCCATAAAGGAGGCTGGTCGGGATGCAGAAAAGATATACGGGGCCCGTGCACCCACAGTTGGGGAAATAGCAAGTTAGAATTACAAAATAAAAGTGCTTCTTAATGATAGAGGAGATACACATGGCGGTCGGGCAGCACAGCCCCAAGCCCGACCGGAGCAAAAGACAAAAGAGAGGGGGCGCAGCCCCTAGCTCGAGGGAGGAGTCACGGGCCCATCATCGAAGGGGACGTTCGCCGGCATGTCAACATCCTGATCCATCAGGTTGTCGACAAACGGGTCCGACTCCAGCTCCAAGTCTGGGTACTTCACCCAGAAGTGAGCGCAGGCCACCCGGTAACCATACTCGTACATGACTCGGCCCGACCTCACCAAGCCACGCTCGAACCCAAGGGATGCTTTATACCCGACGATCGCCTCCTCAACCCTTTTGGGCAACCCCAGTCGCTCCTCCTTCAAGGCCTCCTCGGTAGCCCAAGTCGTCGCCCTAGCAGACTCGACGGCCTGGGAGAGGGTCAACAGCTCGTCATCCAGTGAACGGATGTGTGACCGGCTTTCTTCCAGCTCGGTCTTCAAACGAGCCACCTCCTCAGCCAGTGCCGTGGCGCGCTCTTTGGCTGCGGCAATGGCCTCTGGACCCCCCTTGGCTCGCAGCTCCAGGTTCTCCAGCTGGAGGGCGACGTCGATCTCCAATTGGCACCCGATCACTCGCCCGGTGTTGAGGACCCGGTCGATCAACGCCATACCGTAGTGATGGCTCTGCATGAGGATCGATGTTAGCACCCAAGAAAGAGGGGATCGGGTAGGGGAAGGAAGTCATTACTTACCTAGATGAGCGACTTAGCCACCCGCTCCGCCAGCACTTTAGAAGTGGAGCTGTAGAGGTCCTTGGCCAGCCCTGGGTGCAATGCCCCTCGGACGAACTCCTGGGCGATTAGCCCATCACCCCAGAGACGGCTGTCAGCCTTGAGAGTCGGCCACCGAGTGGCGTAGGGGGCCCCGAGCTCCCTGGCCAGAAGATCGGTCATACGTTGGGCTTGGTATTGCCCACCCTCGGCCCAGGAATGGATGCGGCATAGTTCCCATACCAGCAAAGGGCACATCGCCAACCTCTTGGAAGGGTCGTTGTTGGATGACCCGGTCGACCCTTTCCCCTTCACACTCCTTGAGCCCTCCCCCTAGGCATTAGCCCTGGGCGATTCCAAGGAGGCGCTCGAACGGGTGGCCCGGCTCGTAGGCATCTTCCGAGCCACCGTCTTCGTCTTCTTAAGAGGGCGCTCCGATGCCGGTGATGTCAGCGCCCTCTTCGGCGTGCCCTCCAGTGGGACAACCCCGCCTCCAAAGCCCTCCCCATCCCGAGATGAGGGCTCGATGGCCTTAGTGCTAGCCGTCTTCTTCATTGATCTCAGATCCACCATTTTTGCAAAATAGGCAGCGGTCAGATGGTTTGGGACAAGCGAACAATCCATTATATACGAATGGCCATACCCCCGGTGGCGGGGCTCAGCTCCGCTTCGACCATCCACTCCTCTGTCATTTCCTTAATTGCCCGAGAAAAGGACAGGATACCCCTTAGACGATCCACGGTCGCTGCGTCTCCAGTAGAAGGCGACGAGGGGGCATTATCGATGATCCGAAAAGCCCACTCGGTGTTGAAGCCCTACTCTTGATCACAACTAATATAGAAGAAATGCCTCTTTCAACCTTTATTGTTGGAGGGCGCACCATTGATCTTGAAATCGCTGCGGGCGGTCAAGTAATACCCGCCTGGTCCCCTGCCCAAGCGGAAGCAAGCCAGAAAGAAGGGTCGGGACGGTTCGATCCCAGCCCCCGACACTCCCAGATGGAAGCCACCAAATAGCGCCAGGAGTTTGGCAACACTTGGGAAGGGGGGATCCGCCAAAAGTGAAGACAATCCCTAATAATAGGGTGCATCGGGAACCGCAGCCCTGCCTCGAGTGCCCCCATGGTTAACCCGAATCCGCCAGGAAACCGGTCGTATGACCATTGCCCAGGCCGAGGGGTGTGCAGGCCATAACACTCTAGGATGCGGTAACGATCCTGGAGCACTTTCAAAAGGTCCTCGATCACCACCGAGTCCACGTCGTGCCATGACTTGAGGGCCTTAAGTGCGGCTGAACCCTCTGAGGCCTCTAAGGAAGCGCTACCCAAATACATGCTCACTATCTCATCCTGGGAATTTGCAGAAGGGGAATGAGAAGGAGAAGGAGAAGGAGAGGGAGAAGGGGACGAAAAGGAAGACAAGGACGAAAACGAAGACGAAGACGGAGACATCCCGACCTCAAAGTTGCGAGGAAGAAGCCCGAGGTCCGAGGCGAAGGATTGAAACAAGGAGGACAGCAAAGTTGCAAGAAAGAGCCGAAGTGCGGGATGAAAGACTGATGGCGAAGGTGATGGCAACCACCCTAAATAGGGATTATAAAAGGCGAGTAACCCACGGCGAGGCGGTGATTAGGACTTCCCGAGGAGAGGAACAGTCGTGGCATTAAAGACCCGTTGCGTCCCCTCGAATCTGCCATATTCGCCCACCTCAGAGCTCCCGCCAGAGGTGTCCCATCACCCGAGACCTCCCGCCGAAAGGCCGTTCAAAACGAAGTTTCCCTCCAAGCCCAGTGACGCTCCGCCCGATCCACCATGTGACACGACGGCATTCAACATTCAAGTATGAATTGGCCCCCAAGTTCGATTCCTGCCCGGGTCGCTCCAGATCGCCCCTGACTGGTGACTAGTCGGCACTGAAATTGGAACCGAGCTTACTCGCTCGGCCCCTAGGTTCAATCTGGAACCGAGTTTACTTACTCAGTCCTCATATTCAATTCAGAACTGAACTCACTCACTTAGTCCCCAGATTCAATTCGGAGCCGAGCTCACTCACTCGGTCCCAAGTTCAAACCGAAGCTGAGCTTAATCACTTGGCCCCCAGGTTCGATTCCTACTCGGGTCACGCCAGATCACCCCTGACTGGCGACCCGTCGACACCAAAACCGGAACCGAGCTTACTCGCTTGGCCCCCATGTTCAATTCGGAGCCGAGCTTCCTCACTCGGTCCCCAGATTCAATCCAGAGCCGAGCTCACTCACTCGGTCCCCAAGTTCAAACCGGAGTCGAGCTTAATCACTTAGCCCCCATGTTCAACCTGGAACCAAGCTTACTCGCTCGGTCCCCAGATTCAATCCGGAGCCGAGCTCACTCACTCCGTCCCCAAGTTCAAACTGGAGCTGAGCTTAATCACTCAGCCTCCAGGTTCGATTCCTGCCCGGGTCACTCCAGATCGCCCCCGACTAGCAATCCGCCGGCACCGAAACTGGAACCGAGCTTACTCGCTCGACCCCCAGGTTCAACCCGGAACTGAGCTTACTCGCTCGGCCCCCAGATTCAATTCAGAGCTGAGCTTACTCACTCGATCACCAGATTCAATTCGGAGCCGAGCTCACTCACTCGGTCCCCAAGTTCAAACCAGAGCCGAGCTTAATCACTCGGCCCCCAGGTTCGATTCCTGCCCGGGTCACTCTAGATCGCCCTCGACTAGCGACCCGCCAGCATCGAAACCGAGCTTACTCGCTCGGCCCCCAGGTTCAATTCGGATTCGCCCCCTAAGTCATATCTCGGTCGATCTAGTGCCCGAATCATCGGCCTAACCCATTATCCAAGTCGCTTCACGTTGACTCTGATTCGCCCCCAACAAGTCTTTAAATCGAGTCGCCTCGATTCGCTTGCTGACTTGCGAACTCAGCAGCCGTAGCTCTGAGTCATGCGAAACCCATCATCTGAACTGAGACACGTCGGGTTCGCTCTACAGGTCTTGTCTGGCCGATTTCGAAGTTTAGGTATCGCCTCATCAGGCCCGACCGTTCGATCAGCATGATTAATCCTATCCAAATCACGGGGCACCGCCCCTCTAAAAACCACTCTCCGACGAGTCAATCCGGCTTCCCCATGTGAGCAACCAGCACAATCGCGTCCTTCAGCCCCAAGCATGCCTCCCAGCCCATTAGGGACCCAGCGGCACGCTTTGGAGGGAGGGGGGGAGAAGTGATATGGTATATTTTGGCCCCTAGATGAGTCATCACCGACGTCACACGCCATGTCCCAACCAATATTAGAATCCAACACCACATGCCATTAGAACCCCATGATGCACGACAAGCCAGGTTCCGTAGCGAGATACTATGCGACACGACTATCCCGAGGGCTCGGGGCGATGCCGTCTAACGCCGCTCAGGCATCCCCCAAGACGCCAACTCATCAGAAAAGTCATCTCATCCCACAAGGTCAACGGTCACACCAAACCGAGGCACAATCAATCCTCACGCAATAGTATATATACCCCTGGCCAATGCCCAACTAGAGAAGGAGAAAAAAACTCAATATCAAATACTCTATTGACTTGTTCGTTGGAGGGGCCAAAGTCAGGAAGCACCCGACGAAGGCCATTTTGCAAGAAGGCGAACACTCCCGAACGGCGAGCGCCTCAATCCGAGAATTACTATCCAGTACATAAGGACGCACTGCCATTCATCCTGGAGTCGAAGAGATGCATCCCACCACAAACGACGCTCGAGTCGGCAAACTAAGAAGCTCGGATCAATATCCTCTCACAAAAGCCCAACCGACTCCGCCAACCCGATTCTTGTCCGAGATGCTCCGAAATGACCACTCCTGACCGGCGAACATCTCGACCTAGGAAACACCTTTCATCGCACAAAGGAGAGCAGTGAGTCGGCTCGGATCCCGACCAATGTCGGCCAACATTCCTTCCCGAGGGCGCGACCACCTCATCATCCTACCCACCCCACAAGAAACTCCCGATATCGACTTGTGGCCCTAACCGTATTGACTCATCAGCCACGATACTTCTGTTCGCTAACGAGCACGTTGGGCAATCTCACTTGACTTAACCATCGTGCACTTTTGGCAACACATTTTGTGAATAGGCTTCCATGTTTCATCAATAACAAATCAATCATATACTGTATTTATTATCTCACTGTACTTAACCTGCCTTGACACAGTCAGATTCGTTGGTCGATAATAATTGGATTCTAATCAAATATTTAAATATCATTATATATATATATATATATCTAAATCTTGAATATTATTAATTTCGATGAAAGAAAATATTCAAGATATCTTTTTAGATCCTCGCTTTTCAAATATCGATATTTATCACAAAAGGTGTTGCCTTTTTGTGACGTGCAAAAATGGGAGAGAGGTGAAGACAGATATCGCCTATAATAGGTAGGACTTTTTGTGATGCTTCGAAAACAGGGGAGAGATAAAAGAGGGCTGATTTTATCGAAAACGGTAATAACAAGAGGTATTTCGATTCGATATCAAATAAAATATTTTAATTCGATATTGAATAATGATACACACCTCTTTCTCAGAAGGTACGTTATATTTTAATCTGACATTAATGTTTTTTTATTACAGATCAATTTCTAGTTAATGAAATTTAATTATAAAAAAAATATATTATTATTATTATTATTAGTATTATTATTATTATTATTATTATTATTATAAGATTGAATTTGTTCAATTATTGTTTCACTTTTGGATTAATATTATTTCTGAATTATTTATTTGATGTATTATGTTCGATCAAAAAGATACCATTACTTGCCAACGATGCAACACGGGTGAAACTGCTTTAGAATGCATGTTGCCAAACGTGGACGGTCGTCGCAGCTTGCTGCCATAGGAAGTGTGTCGATTGGGTGACGACTTGCTTTGGTCGCCTACAGGTGGAGGATCCAACGGATGGCGACGATGCATTACCAGCCGAAAAAAGAACCGTGGCTCACGATGAGGCAGTGGTGACACTGCGTGCGACGATCAAGGGCCGTGAGGCAAAGGACGACAGTGCTCATGAGAATGGAACGCTGACAAAAGAAGAAAGATGGGTTTAGGGCTTCCTGTCCCTTGGTTCGTTATTTTACCGGATTTATCTCTAAGAAATCAAATATTTTCGATATATATGAATATATATATATATATGTATGTATGTATATATATATATGTATGTATGTATATATATGTATATATATATATATGTATGTATATATATATGTATGTATATATATATATGTATGTATATATATATATATATATATATATATATATATATATATATATATATGTGTGTTAGGATCGAGAGCACTAAGAGGGGGGGGGGAGAATTAGTGCAGCGGAAATCTTACAGCGATTAAAAACCAAAAGCTGCGTTTGTTCAAAAACTATTATGATGCAAAAGCAAATTCTCAGTTTGTATCTAAGTGCAGTTTGCGTCTAAGCGCAGATTGCGTCTAAGCGCAGTTTTGCGTCTAAGCGCAGATTGCGTCTAAGCGCAGTTTTGCGTCTAAGCGCAGTTTTGCGTCTAAACTCATATTTGCGTCTAAACTCAGATTTACGTCTAAATGCAGATTTACGTCTAAACGCAGATTTACGTCTAAACGCAGTTTTACGTCTAAACGTAGTTTTACGTCTAAACGCAGATTTACGTCTAAACGCAGTTTTACGTCTAAACGCAGTTTTACGTCTAAACGCAGTTTTACGTCTAAACGCAGATTTACGTCTAAACGCAGTTAGACGCAGATTTACGTCTAAACTTTGAAACTCGTTTGTATACTCGCAGAAGGCAGTATGCAGTTGAAACCAAGACGTAAACATGAACTGAAATCTGATGATTGAGCGAAGAAAGCCGATTTACGTCTGAATGCAGTTTTACATCTAAATGTTGAAACTCGTTCGTAAAATCGTAGAGGACAGATTGCAGTTATTAATAGGATTAAAATGTAAGTGTAAACTGCAAGGAAGCTCGTTCGTAAAAGCGCGGAAAACAGTTCTGCAGAATCAAACGTAAACGTAAACTGTAATGTATGAAAATACGAGTTTACGTCTGAATGCAGATTTGGAAGAACAGCACTTAGAACTTGTTCGTGAAAGCGCAGAGAGCAGTAGTGATGAGGGAGGTTTGCAGTAATGATAAAGTGCTCGAAAGTAAACGCAAACCAGAGATTTAGAGTGGTTCGGTCAGCCTTGACCTACTCCACTTTTGGCTTCCTCCACCGATGAGGTTGCCGACGTCAACTAGGTGCCTTCCTTCAATGGGCGAAGGCCAAACTTCCCTCTTACAATTTCTCTCCTTTTGACAGGCTTAGGAGACAACCTTTACAGACCTTTCTCTCCTCACTTTACAATTGAAAACTTGAAGAACAGAAGGAGGAGACTTAAAGGCTTTACAACACTTTTGAGCTCTTTAGATTCACAGAAAAGATCACGATTTCGGTATAGGTCTGTTATCTTTTCAGTGCTGAATGGGTGGGGTATTTATAGGCCTCAACCCAATTCAAAATTCGAGCTCAAAACGATCAAATCGATCAAATCCCAGAATTCTGGGATCAGGCGGTTGCACCTCTCGACTGGAGAGGTGGCACCGCCTGGCAGAGCTCGAAGACTGAGCTCTGCCGATTGCTTCTCTCTGCCATAGCTCGAAGACTGAGCTCGATGGTTGCATCACCTGGCAGAGCTCGAAGACTGAGCTTGGTGATTGCATCACCTGGCAGAGCTCGAAGACTGAGCTTGGTGATTGCATCACCTGGCAGAGCTCGAAACTGAGCTCGGTGGTTGCATCACCTGGCAGAGCTCCAAGCTGAGCTCAGGCTGATCCACCTCTCTGCCAGAGCTCGAAGACTGAGCTTGGTGAATGCATCACCTGGCAGAGCTCGAGACTGAGCTCAGGCTGATGCACCTCTCTGCCAGAGCTCGAAGACTGAGCTCGGTGGTTGCATCGCCTGGCAGAGCTCGGAACTTGAGCTCTGGCGGTGCAACCTCTTGGCTGGGGCGGTTGCACCTCCCAGCCTTACAGCCCTGGCGGTTGCACCTCCTGGCTGGGGCGGTTGCACCTCCCAACCCCACAGCCCAGGCGGTTGCACCTCCTGGCTGGGGCGGTTGCACCTCCCAACCCCACAGTCCAGGCGGTTGCACCTCCTGGCTGGGGCGGTTGCACCTCCTGGTGCAATCAGGGTCCGAATGGTTCACTCCATTCGGCCCACTTTGAATCTTTTCAGGGGCCCAATTGCCCCAAGATTAAGCTAATGGGATCACCTCCCATTTTCATGCTTAATCATCATGCTAACTACGATTATCTCTAAGACAACTTCTGCAGCTTTGCTCCGATGCGTCAATCGCTTCTTCCGGCGAGTTTCCTGCCAACTTCCGTCGATCAACCGATAACCCTCGGTGATCCTTCTGCGGACATCCGGCATACTCCTGGACTTTGCGACGATCCACTTGGCGAGTTCCGACGAGCTTCGCTTGGCAAGCTTCTGGACTTCTCGGATCTGTTCTCTCTGAACCTCCGACGACCGTCCGAACTTCCGTCGAACTCTCGAACTCCCAACGTGATCATGATCTTGACTCCGGCGCAACTCCTGCTGCTTGTCTTACTCTCATCGTAGTTAATCCTGCACACTTATCTCAACACATAGATTAGATAACAAATGACAATTGACTTCATCATCAAAATCCGAGATTCAACAATCTCCCCCTTTTTGATGATGACAATCAATTGATAAAGGAGTTGTCCTTAACTCCCCCTATCTATATGCCATAGTTGAGATAAGTCAACCTTGAATTCAAGACCTAAGAATTCAAGTGACGTATTGATAAGTTAGATCAGTTAAACTTATCAATGCTCCCATCATGATGCCTATCATGATGTATCTCTTCACGAATTATGTCAAGGCATGACATACATCATCAAGTTTGTATGATTGTGTTTGTAACCATTCATCATGTAATCATATAAAGCTACGAAGGACTTTTTACATGATGCTCACATTTGAGATTTTCTAGTAAGTTTGCATTTTCTTCACAATATCAAATCAAGATATGATGCAAACTATAGTACATGTTCACATATCTCTTGGTGATGCAAGGATGGCATAACATTGTTTATAGCATCACTCAACTATTTGCAACTATGACATAGATATGATTATGGCAGTTCAGCTATGACATAGTGTTTATCAATTCATATTTTTCTCCCCCTTTGTCATCAACAAAAAGCATGATAGCATTATCAAGCATATAAAGGAAGTCATGATACATATATCTCTTTATTGTTTTTTGCTTGACGGAGGAAAGTCATTTTCCAAGGAGTTTTCATAAGAGTGTACGGGAACATCCCATTTTTAGCATACAACCCGACAAATGAACTTCTTACATGCATTTGGTTTAAAAATATTTGTCACATAATTTGCAACATGTTATTTGATCAAGCGTTGTCAAGGCATGTAATAGTAATAACATTCGAAAAATAATTTTGATGTAGTAACACAATTATTTCAAGTGCAGAGCAGGATTTTTATTTCAGCAAGTGTAGCATTGCATCACATGGTAAGATATCAGCTCGTATGATGCACATTTTTGTTTGATACATGGCATGATAGCAATCATATTAGTAATAGCAACCATATCAATGTCATACTGCTGACTTATCAACTTACATTGGTATGTTGCTTCATATTTTCAAGGCATAGGCTTTTAAACCTTTTTAGTTTCAGTGCAAAAACCGAGATAAACAACAAGAGATGTTTGCAAATATGCTTACACAGACAAAGATAACCATATCAGGGTAACATATGTACAGCATATCAGGTAACCATAAAGACAAAGTCCTTCATGAATAACATAAGGAGTTTACAACATGTCATATCAAAAACATCAGATGTTTATACAAGCTTATTCATGAGGTGGAAGATTAAAGTGCCTAAGTAAAGAGTCAAATTGTCGATGGATTTGTTGTAGCTCGGTTAGGATTTGATCTTGTCGAAGTTCAAGCCGTTCTTGTCGTTGCTCAAATCGGTCCATCCGAATCCCGATATCTTCGATGGATGATGTGTGAGTTTGCTCAACCGGATGTGTTTCCTCAAAGGGACAGATTGGAGGAGAGTGGGTACTCCTAAAGACTGGGGTTTCCGGCTCTGGTTCAGGTTCAGGTTCAGGGGGATTAGTTCTTCTAGGCATTCTAACCCAGTTACCGTTTCTATAGTGACATCTTAGTCGGTGAAGTAGATTTTTGTTTATTATGCTGTATCTATCTGATTTCATTACTTCTTCTTCTAGTGGTATTTGAATGTCGTAAGCTTTCATTATTCTAGTAATAATTCCACCATATGGGAGCATCATATCTTTCGTAGATAATTCCAACATGTTTTGTTGGATCAGATAGCCAAGACAAATGTCACGTTCTTTCATAATTAGATACATAATTCCTAATTCCAATTGACTCACTTCATCATGATGGTATTGCTTAGGAAGAATTATACTAGTCATGATATGATGAAGTATCTTAGTGTTAAAGGGCATTAGATGTTCACAACTTTTAGGAATAGATTCTACGTTAGGATTGGCAAGGATTGTTCCTAAGGCTTCAACGTAGGATGTTTCAATAGTTTTTTCATCCCATGATCCTTTGAAGTAAAGTCCTATGCTTTTCATGGGAATACCTATCATATCACAAATGAATCTATCAGTGATTGAAATGTGTTGTCCTAAGAGATAGGTTGATATCCTTTCTTCATCATCTTTTTGCATGTTGTTATAAAACAATCTAACTAGTCTAGGATAAATGGGTTCGTTGATCTGCAAAATGGGAAGTAGATTTAGGTTTGCAAACCAATGGATAGTCTCTACATCTCTTAGTTCATTCAGATCTACGTATTTTCCCTTATTGATGCTTCTTAGTTCGAAGGAGAGAAATTTTTCAGCATGGTTTTTGGAATCAAAAAGAGTGAGATCAAACTCTTCTACTACTCTCCTCTTTCCCTTGTCCCTTGAGGATCTTCTAGATCCCATTACTACTGCTGTTTAGAGGGATGATGATGAGCTAAAGTAAATGAAGAACAAAACAGAATTTAAGAGCTTCTTAGAGAGTACCTTTGTGAAATCTTTAAGAGAAGGAAGGATTCTTGATGTTTTGCTCCGAAATAAGAGGTATTTGGAAGGCTTAGAGGAGTGAAATGGGAATGGAGGAGACTTGGAAGAGTAGAGGAGGAAATGGGGGTGAGTTGGGGTCGGTTCCTCAGCCGGCCCTAGCGTGATTTTAAAGAGCAGAGCTGCTGGCGGTTGCACCTCTGGCTGGAGCGGTGCAACCTCTGGCAACCCGTGATGGCTGGAGGTGCAACCGCCAGCTGGAGAGGTGCCACCGCCTGCAGCAGGTGAGTACTTAAGATGATTTGATTAGGGAGCCTTTGCCTTGAGGAGAGTTTCAGAGCAATTTGATGTTTGTTACATGATTTCGTATGAGTTTTTATTTAAGGAAGAAGCTCTTTGTAAGATAGATCTTTTAACGTGCGTACGTATGTTTGTTTGGTGTCCCTTTTAAGATCATGACATATTTAGTTTCTACAAGAATTTAATTCGTAGATGAACAGGTTTTGAAGATCAGGGGGGTATGTGAATTTGGATATGATATATTTCTAATTGTATCGTATTTGTGATTTCATAGCTTCCACTTGTTACTTAAGCGTTGCGAGTCCCTTTTTGGTTTATGACGATTGAGAGTCAAGGAGCAGAACATTATTTCTTGCTCCGGCCTAGACTTTTAATGTTTTTATAGGAACGGATGATCTTTAGGAACCCATTTGCTTTTGGGTGCCTCATAAATAGATCTACATTTTCTATCATGTTGCATAGAGTTTATCATGGTTCCTTTAGGAACCCAAATCAATTTGTTTGGACTTATTTTCTTGAATGGACAACAATGTGTCTTGTGTCCAGATTTGCAACAAAAGTTGCACTTGGTTTGGTGTTGAACGTGTAAGATGAGGCCTTTTACAAAGGTAGTTGGATTTCGGTGAGGACTCCTCACAAATCCAATCCCACTTCTTTTGGGAGCATGACCCTTGTTTGTAAGGATCATGTTTAATGACTTGCTACCAACCTCGAATTTCTTCAAGGTGTCCTTAAGTAGCAAGTTTTCTTTTTGTATAGTTTCTACATCATGACATTTGATACATGAATTTAAACTATCATGATGTTCGACTTTTAACTTATCAAACTCACAAGTAAGATTATCATGTACCTTTTTTAGCAACTTGTATTTCTTAGTTATAACTTTGCATTCATCAAATAAATCATGGAAGGCATTTAATAATTCATCGAAAGATAAATCAGCATCTAATAAATCCGTTACCTCCTCTTCGATGGCCATAAAGGCGTAATGAGCAACTTGCTCGGTGTTGGACTCCTCTTCCTCAGATGCGCTCGAATCATCCCATGTTGCTTGGAGCGCCTTCTTCTTTGTTCTTTTCTTGACTTGGGGACAGTCACTTTTGTAGTGTCCCGGCTTTTTACATTCGTAGCAGATTACTTGGTCCTTCTTGGGTTCAAGTTTATTTTTCACATCGTTTTTAAACTTGTTTCTTTTGAAGAATTTCTTAAACTTTCTTGTCAAAAGTGCCAAGTCATCGTCACAATCCTCATCACTTGAGTTTTCTCTCAAGTGGCATTCAGAAGTTTTAAGTGTCATATCCTTCCTGTTCTTTGGAAGGATGTCTTCTTGCTCTTCATGAGCTTTGCAGGTCATTTCGTAGGTCATTAATGACCCGATTAGTTCTTCAAGAGGGAAATTTCGCAGATCTTTTGCCTCTTGAATGGCGGTGACTTTAGGATCCCAACTCTTAGGAAGGGATCTTAGTATCTTATTAACAAGCTCAAAATCCGAAAAGCTCTTTCCGAGTCCTTTTAGACCGTTGACGACATCCGTGAAACGGGTAAACATGTCGCCAATGGTTTCACTCGGTTTCATTCGGAAAAGTTCAAAAGAATGCAGCAACAGATTGATTTTTGACTCTTTCACTCTACTTGTGCCCTCGTGGGTCACTTCAAGTGTGTGCCAAATATCAAAAGCAGTTTCGCAAGTTGAAACACGATTAAACTCGTTTTTATCAAGTGCGCAAAATAAGGCATTCATAGCCTTTGCATTAAGAGCGAAAGCTTTCTTCTCCAAATCGTTCCAATCGATCTTTGGAAGAGAAGATTTTGAAAATCCATTTTCAACAAGGTTCCACAGTTCAAAATCCATAGAAATAAGAAAGATCCTCATTCGGGTCTTCCAGTAAGTGTAGTCCGTTCCACTGAACATGGGTGGACGTGTAATTGAATGCCCCTCTTGGTTTCCGGCGTATGCCATCTCTCTTGGGTTTTAATCCTTTAGAGAGTTAACCTTGCTCTGATACCAATTGTTAGGATCGAGAGCACTAAGAGGGGGGGGGTGAATTAGTGCAGCGGAAATCTTACAGCGATTAAAAACCAAAAGCTGCGTTTGTTCAAAAACTATTATGATGCAAAAGCAAATTCTCAGTTTGTATCTAAGTGCAGTTTGCGTCTAAGCGCAGATTGCGTCTAAGCGCAGTTTTGCGTCTAAGCGCAGATTGCGTCTAAGCGCAGTTTTGCGTCTAAGCGCAGTTTTGCGTCTAAACTCAGATTTACGTCTAAATGCAGATTTACGTCTAAACGCAGATTTACGTCTAAACGCAGTTTTACGTCTAAACGTAGTTTTACGTCTAAACGCAGATTTACGTCTAAACGCAGTTTTACGTCTAAACGCAGTTTTACGTCTAAACGCAGTTTTACGTCTAAACGCAGTTTTACGTCTAAACGCAGATTTACGTCTAAACGCAGTTAGACGCAGATTTACGTCTAAACTTTGAAACTCGTTTGTATACTCGCAGAAGGCAGTATGCAGTTGAAACCAAGACGTAAACGTGAACTGAAATCTGATGATTGAGCGAAGAAAGCCGATTTACGTCTGAATGCAGTTTTACGTCTAAATGTTGAAACTCGTTCGTAAAATCGTAGAGGACAGATTGCAGTTATTAATAGGATTAAAATGTAAGTGTAAACTGCAAGGAAGCTCGTTCGTAAAAGCGCGGAAAACAGTTCTGCAGAATCAAACGTAAACGTAAACTGTAATGTATGAAAATACGAGTTTACGTCTGAATGCAGATTTGGAAGAACAGCACTTAGAACTTGTTCGTGAAAGCGCAGAGAGCAGTAGTGATGAGGGAGGTTTGCAGTAATGATAAAGTGCTCGAAAGTAAACGCAAACCAGAGATTTAGAGTGGTTCGGTCAGCCTTGACCTACTCCACTTTTGGCTTCCTCCACCGATGAGGTTGCCGACGTCAACTAGGTGCCTT